>NW_005434518.1:64997-75159 GCF_000315625.1 Guillardia theta CCMP2712
GGAACTAATTAGGAGGGGAGGTGGGAAAGGCAGTCTGGTAAACCTGATTTTGTCTTGGATGTCACGGCGGCGCGTGACTTGATAGTCATCAAAGAGGGCCTTCGGTGACTGTGAGGCAGAGAAGCAGGCGAAGGGAGGAGGAGAGGAGGAGGAGAGGAGAGGAGAGGAGAGGAGAGGAGAGGAGAGGAGAGGAGAGGAGAGGAGAGGAGAGGAGAGGAGAGGAGAGGAGGAGAAAAAGGGGGAAGGACGGTGATGGCGCCTGTTGCTCTATCTTCTGTCTACCTTGGTGGATCGTCGAAGAGCAGACATTCGTTCCCTGGCCTCGTCCAGCGTCTACAACAGTCACATCCTGTGGGAGAAGAGAGGCAGGGTAGGAACCTGAAGCTTCTCCTTGGAAAAGTCAAAGTCTTCGTCTCCTAGGAATTTTCCTCGTCCCACTTGGCCGTCAAGATCTGTGCTGTCGACGTAGGAAGACCACACATGCCCTGGTTTGCAATCTGCTAGAAAGAATGACAAAGTTAGAGGAGAGGAGGAGAGGAGGAAGCGGGAGAGGACAGAGAGGGAGTGGAGAGAGAGTGAAGAGGATATGGAAGAGCGATGAGAGCTGCGCACCGGCTGACAGCCTTGTAGTCGAGTCGGTGAATTGTCTGACTCCGCTAGAATTGCTGGAAGAGGCAAGGGGAAGAGGAGAACAACAAGGAAGAGAGCAACAGAGACGATCGAGGTTCGAGGCAGACAAAGAAGGGGAGGAGGGAGAAGGCGGGGAGAGGTCAGACTCATTCTTCACCATCCCCACATTTCAACTCACAAGGGGGATTTCTCAGGTGACTTCTTGCTGCTCCGAGGAGGCGTTGCCCGGGATGGACTCTTTCCGTTGCTGTGCTTCTGCATCTTCCGCTTACCGACGTGCTTCACTGAGGACGCGGAAAGTTACCTGGCGCCGGCGGGCAATGCCTGACAAACCCTCTGGGGAGTAGGAGGGATCCTCCTGGGTGAGGGTAACATGACATCATGGCAGGGAGAGATCGGAAAGCGGAGGAGACGGCAGGAAAGCAAGGAGACAGCGAAGAGTCTTAGAGGGGAGGATGATGGGGGGATACGGAGGCTCGGAGATCAGTGGGAGGGGGGAGGGTATGAGATGATGTATGGAGGATTGGTACCTTATTCAAGGGTACGGGCAAGGGATCGTCCTTAGCAAGAGGAGTCTGCGGTGAGAGTCAAACGAGTTGAACGAGGATAGAGTCGTGATAAGCAGAATGAAGCGGAGATGAGGGAGAAGCCGGGGTGAGGGGAAGAATCGAGTGAGAAGGGGTTCGAAGGTAACTTGAAGGAGCGAGAGGAGGGAGAGAGAGGAGGGAGAGGAGGGAGAGGAGGGAGAGGAGACTTGGAATTTAAGATGAAGATGCAAAAAGGTTTGACCTGCTTCCACCACGGCCAATTCGACGGTTCTCCTCTCTTCTTCCACTTCTGAAATAATAGGTCATTCTGTGAAAGGAATAGTAGAGGGTAGGGACGAGTGGGCAGGAGAGGACTGTATGAGGAAGAGAAGAGGCGGAAAGGAGAGAGGAATAGCGGAAATGTGGACGATAGTCGGAGGGAACGAGGAACAGGGAAGGGGAGGTGTGGGAGGGCCAAATGCGGAGGAAGAGGGAGGAGGAGGGAAGGAGAAGGAATGGGGGAGGGTTGGAAGGGGGGGGGGGAGGTATCGGGTCAACCTCTGCCTGGGATTTCCTATATTGTTCCGTTGCCAAGGTGTTTCTCATGTAGCTCCTCGTACGAAGGTCCGGCGGCGACACGTCACCTATAGGCAAACTGCATGATGAGAAGGGAGGAGGAAGGGAGGAGGAAGGGAGGAGGAAGGGAGAGAGCCGGGGAGGAGGACTCAAAGCAGGAGGAGGTTGGAAAGCTGCAGCGAGGGAGGAAGGGGGAGAGGGAGGGGAGTGGAAAGAGGAGAAGAGTGGAGCCAACGGCGTACTTTTCCATCTCTCGATGTTCGACTGCAGCGAACGGTCGACCTTCCCGTCTCTCTTGTGCGTCCTGTCAAGAGAGTGGCTCCTAACGTGCTGCGAACCCGATCTCAGACAAACAAGACGCAAGGCCTTCAGCATCAGAGCAGACAAGGTTGAGAAGGCAACAGAACCCTCCAAGACTAAGAAACGAGGGGGAGGAGGAGCTCTCCATGATTCACCTGGCGGCTGCTCCCATCGGCGGGACTTCGACCTCTCCTGCCAGGGGAAACACCAACCGACAGCTGCTGCTTCTTCTTCCCTATCAACCGCCGCCTCAATCCTCTTCCTCCACCCACCCTCTCGTAGTACCGGATTTCGAAGACTGGGGGGTCCTCGTCTTAGTCGAGAGCCTCTCCATCCACCCCTCTTCCTCCTCCAAGACGCTTCCCGACCCGCTGGTCTTCTCGTCCTCTCCTGTTGGGTAGATGCTGTGCTGTAACCCCCGGGGCCTCGACGACCCTCCCCGGGATCCTCCTATGAGAAAGGTGCAATGTGGGGCGCTGTCGGCAAGGTAACGTGCGAGCTGCTTCTTCCTCAGCGAGCTCTCGACTCTCGCCTTCATCTCATCGTACGCATGCTGCATCTCGGCAGGCTCAGCTCCTTTCATCTGGCTGATGGCGGGGGAGACTGGAGCGAAGGATTCGTAAGGCACGAATGGCGGGTGGGGGAGGGGCAGCGGAGAGGAGATGAAGCTTGTACGAGTCTGGGTGGGACAAGACTGATACAGTCTGAGATGGTAGAGGAGGGGAGTGAGGAGGAGGAAGAGAGGTACACAGGGGAGGAGGGGAGGAGGGAGGAGGGAGGGGGAGGGGGAGGGGGAAAGGGAGACGTTGTAAAACTGCCTCTGAGTAGTTTTAGAATTATTAGTTGCGTACTGCTCGCTAAGGTCGTACTTATTAATAATATTTTATGATTTTTTGTAATGTTTTTATAATAAAAGAGTTTTAAAAAGTACCAAATCAAAATAGGTCATCATGTGGTATAACAACAAAGCAGGACCTGGGCGATTTGCCGCCAATGCGCTACTAGCAGGAGAAAAGCGGCAGGGGCAGGGGCAGGGGCAGGAAGAGGAGGAGGAGCCGCTGACAATGCGCATGAATGGAGACACTCGGTCCTGTGCTGAGATCGTAGGACAAGATAGGAAATGGCAGGGCCCAGCAAGTGAGGAGGGAGGAGACAGGATTTCCTGATATTGTAGCAGGAGACTGGTCAGAGCTATAGAAACACGTTTCTCAGGAGAGAGCTGAGATTTCTCTGCAGGTGGTAGAGGAGGCAATATGTCAGCTTCAACTGTGTCCGAGCTGCTAAGGTGCATGAACCGAAGCTATGAAGCCCCTGCCCAGGGAAGGTCGGCACTCCCACGAGATGGGGTGAGAAACCTTAGCTTTAAGAAAGTCTCAGGCAAGACAAATGCCTCTGGTGGAGAGGAGAGCTTCAGCGACAGGCAGCAGAGAGGGCAGAGCGCGGACGAGCTGTGGTTGGCGCACATGGCGGGAAAACGGATGCTGCCAGACTTCATTATGGAAACCGACTGGAAACAACTGTCTGTCCTCATTGCGGAGGTTCAGAGAGTTGCAGTCACCAAGTGCTTGACGACCCGCACCAACGCTTGCTCGAGGAGCAAGAGGATGAGCTCTGTAGACAACATCGTCTGCTTCCTCGTCAAGGCAGCCTACTCTTCCCAACTCAAAGATAAAACTTCGGTTTCCATTTCACTCAGTCGGAAATGTGGTGAGGTCTTGAACGCCGCATGCAGCCTGTCGGAGGACTTGATGGTTGTCTTGCTGTCCTTGTGTCTGTGATGCTGAACCATGTTCGAGCAGAAAGGATTGTCCTGTACCCTGTATATCCTCGAGATTGCCAAGGAAATAGATACGAAGGGGGATGTATTCGTTCCCTTGCTTCGAGACAGGACCCGCTACCTCTTTTCTGCGTCAAGGTTCACAACTCCGAGCAGTGATGACGGAATCTCTTTCAACCAACTTTCTTATCATTTCTGGGACCTGCTTGTGAGTCCGACGTTGCAAGAAGCCCGGAATATGTTGTACAGGATTTTCCGTCACTTGTTGTCAAACAAGGAATCCTCGAAAATCTTTGATCTGGTGATGCCCAGTGAAGTCTTCATTGTTTTCAGGGATGATTGTGCCCTTCTACAGATTTCATCGCAACTGGAGCCAGATGGCTCGTGTCTTGGTTTAGCTGCAATCATGATACGATTGCTTTCAAGGTCGGACGAGATCAGCGGTATGAAGGCTGGGGCTGACCGACACCTGTTGACAAGTTTCTGATCAGCACGGTCCGTCCAAGAGCTGGTAGACAACGAAGTCACTTCCGCTCTGTCCGCATGCAATGCTGAGAAGATGGGAAGATGCATTCTCATCATGATCTTTCTCTCAGAGGTAAAAGAGCTGCCTGTAGTTTTCTCTGATGTTTCAACCAGGACGTGAAGAATCTCCATACCTCCCTGAGGGGTTGGGCGATACACGAGCTCTGGATGCGAAAGGTGAGACTTGGAATGACATGCTGAAGAGGTTGAGGCCCTTTATGCACAGCTCATCGTACGGGGGAACAACAATCCCTCATGCTCGAAGAAGTGTGTTTCTATGATGATCGGATTGATGAAGGTCGACCGACTGCCCTCCTGTCTGTCCCGTCTCAAGTGGCTGACGTCCCAACAGCAACTGGTCGCTCAAGACTCTTGGCACTCGTCCGCCTATCGGATACAAGGGGATTCCCTCAAAATGCACGTTAGCGCCTTGACCAACTCAAACCTCCAAAAGTGCTACGTCCGGGACTACACAGTGACAACCATCAGCTAGTGAACAATTCTGTGACCTTGTCTTAGGTGCTTGCGAAGTCAAGGCTGTCAGAGCTCAGCGGGCTCGTCGAGGGAGCATGTGCCGCAGCAGGTATCGATGCGTTGGAGGATGGTAGACCGGACGGCAGCGAGCTGGAGACGACGGTGAGATCTCAGTATCAGATCAACGGCACGTGTGAGATGAGAACAGGCCGAGGGCAGCCCAGCAGGTCTCCAGAGATCCTTTGACCTTCTCTGCTCGTAAGTGATGGAGGTGATGGGTCGGTTCGTGTGCTCACTGGGCCAACGCAGGCGTTTCGAGGAGAATCTTTCGTCCTTCCAGATCTACGAGGCCTCGGCAGACCTTACCAAGGAGATCGAGCGATGTGGTCAGGTGGTGGAAACACTCGAGGAGCAGTCGGCGTTCCTTAGCAGCTTCAGCGTCACGTTCCTCAATGGCATGCTGAAGCTCTTCATCGCCCACTGCAACAGGTCCATCGAGAGCGACCTACCCGCTCCTGCCCTAGGATGTCACCTGTGGCTGTCTCGATGCTTCTTGGTCGTTGCAGCCCATGGCAGACTGCTGGATGCCGTTGTTGACCTCGCGAGGAAGTTGCTCTCGGAACAACATGACCAGCTCGACAGCGCTCAGCACACGGTCTTGACCTACTTGATGCTCCACTCCTTCTCCCTCCAGTACTCTCAACCCCTCAGCTCGTCTCCACCAGTGTCAGAGAAGCCTTTCGGTCAGAGGCCGAAGACTGCGGGAGAGTGCGGAGGCTCTTGTTGGTTCTTGGAGGTGCTGCTGTCGCTTCTCAGGCATGGCGCCCGGGGGAGGAGGACGGTAGTCGAGATCTGCTGTACTTACCTGCAAGTCGCTGCCTGCGAGTTTCCATTGATCCATGTTGCCCATGAAGATCAGGAGGGCAGTGCAGCTAATGATTCCTTGGCTCCCGACAGCCTCCGTCATCAAGATCAGCAGCGAGTCGCCGTGGTCCCCTCGCTGATCGTCTCGCTCCTCAAGTGGATCTCGGGGAGGTTTGACTTTGCCGGCCAGGACTTGGGTCATGCCCGCAACAACGTCGAATACCTCATGGCTGCTCCTGTCCTCTCCTCCCTGGTCGCAGAGACAAGACTCAGTCTGACGCACTTCCTCGATTTCGAACTTCGTACCCCCGATGAAGGCGGCGACAGAGACCTGAGGCTGAATCACATGCAGTGTTTCTTCTCAGAGGCCGTGAGGAAAGATTGCAACAACGACACTGAAAGGTTCTTCATGACGGTCTTCAGAGCCCTCACCGTCGGCAATCTGTCAGACACGAGGGGGAGGAACGATGTGATCGTGGCTGTTGTTGGATTTCTTGATGAGTTTGTAGCACCTCAACTACACGTGGACAGATTCTTGTTGGAGTATGTTGATGCTGTGCGAAGGACGGAACAAGGGGATAGCAAGAAAGTTCGAGAGAAGATAGAAACAGTCCTAAATGTCTGCAATCTTTTCCCGTCAAGACTAATCTTCGCTTCTTGTGACGATCAGCAAGAGCCGAATCTTCGTTTCCTGCAGACATTCTCAACTGTCTGCCAGGTTGTCTTCGAGGGCCAGGAGAGCAAGACTTCAACTGGCGAGATGTTTCCGCTCTCTCTCGCAAGGTTTATCATGAGGGGTATGAAACACACCGGACAAGACTTGTTTTCTCAGACAACGGGACGGAATCTTTCTTTCCTCGTGCGGCTGCTGCTGTTTCGATACCATGCCCTCTCCATCGACATGCGGCAAAACCTGCCAAAGCACAGGCTGATGGAACTGTTCGTTTTCATTGGGGGTTTACTCTCCTCTGAAATTGATGCGTCCACAGACATATCTTCCCTGAAGAATTTCTTAGAAGGATATCAGGGACGGCAGATGTTTGTGATGTTGCTGCGAAGTTACACGATGCTGTCCGAGGAACGAGAATCATTCTCATCGTCTCAAAGTTTCTTTCCGCCATCGTTAGCCAAGCTGATTCAGAAATGCGATGCAGAATGCAAGCAAGCGATGGCAATGGCTCTTGTTGAAGCGGCAGGAAGGGACGGCGAAATGTCAAGGGAGGAAAAGGAGGGGGGAAGCATGAAGACGATGAGACTTTGTTGCTGTGAGCATGGGAAGGGGAGCTACGCTGCTTCCTTCTTGTTGGAGTCGTTCAGGCTGTCGTCGGATGACTCTTGGGTGGATCTTGTACAGTCTTGCTTCAAGGATGATCGCAGAGCAGTTGAGGCTCTTCTTGTCATGGTCTTGTCCACCATAACTTCGAGGTACACTTGTGCTGCTGATGGGGGGAGGAGAGGAGAGGAGAGGAGAAGAGAGGAGAGGAGAGGAGAGGAGAGGAGAGGAGAGAAGGGGAGAGGAGAGGAGAGGAGAGGAGTGGAGAGGAGAGGAGAGGAGAGGAGAGGAGGTCAGGGGCAAGACGAGGGGAGGCAGTAGGTGATGTTTGACTCTTCCATGACGCGGTACAGGGGCGGAGGGCCAGCCACCGTGATCGACATTCTGCTGTCCTTCAACCCTCAACAGACTGAGAGGTTGACCAGAAGGCTCGTTGCTGGCTGCGGTCGGGGTAGTTCTCGACCCCTCCCACTTTCCCTTCTCCCTTACGGACTGTGCCAGTTGCCCTCCTGACTTGCTCGTGCGGAGAAAAGTCGAATCTGAGTGACGTGAAGAAGAAGGTAGGTTTCCTTTCTCCTCTCCTCCTTCCCTCACGCCTTTCTCTTCCCGTCCTCCTCTATCTCGATCTCGATCTCCCTCCTACCTCCTCATTCCCTCTCCCGCT
This sequence comes from Guillardia theta CCMP2712, assembly GCF_000315625.1. NCBI lineage: Eukaryota > Cryptophyceae > Pyrenomonadales > Geminigeraceae > Guillardia > Guillardia theta. The sequence goes on from NW_005434518.1 coordinate 72,608, forward strand.
CGTGTTACTATTTCCTCCTCCTTTTATGCATCTTCTTGCTATCCCAGTCTGTCATGTTACCATCCTCCTCTTCCTTCATCTTCCCCGCCTATTTTTTCTCCTGCTCCTCTTCCTCCTCCTCCTTGGTAAAGCTGAGCGTTCAGATTTTCTCTCTGCTCAACTACGTCACGGCGAGACAAACTCAAACTTGTAGGGGAGGAAATGAAGAGGTGAACGCAGAGCCTTTTCCTTGCTCCTCCCCTACCTCTTCCTTCCGTCCTTGCCTCTCACCCTAACGACTATCGTCCACTTCCTCCTATTCCTCTTCCTTCCTCCTTCTACCACCACCACCACATCATCATCTTCCTAATTTTCATCTTTTCCTGCTCTTCGTCTCGCCACTTTCTCGTGGTTCCTCCTGACATGTCCAACAGGGAGCGACGAATCTGCCTCATGAAGAAGAGAGCATGCCTGTCGAGGCGCTCGAGTGACAGCATAAGGAAGGGAAGGGGGTAAGGGGAGAGGAGGAGGGAGGAGGAAACGAAGTTAGTCAAGGGCGAGGTGGAGCCGGGGAAAGGGAAGGGGAAAAGCAGGAGGAGGAGGAGGAAAAGCAGGAGGAGGAGGAGAAGGAGCAGCAGGAGGAGGAGGAGGAGGAGGAGGAGGAGGAGGAGGAGGAGCAGCAGCAGCAGCAGCAGCAGCAGCAGCAGCAGCAGCAGCAGCAGCAGCAGCAGCAGCAGCAGCAGCAGTAGGAGAGAGACGATAATAAAATCAATTTCATTTCATGAGGAGAGAAAGAGACGGACGAATTCTTCGAGAGCCTCGTCCGCCAGCTGTTCCCTCCTCCTCTCCTCCTGGTTTCCTTCTATCTTCCTCCTCTCCTCCCCTCCTGCCGCTGTCTCCCATACTCCAGTCCCGTTGTCCACCAAACTCTCAGCGGGATCCGCCTGCTGCACAAGTTTCTGCCAGTCGTCGTAGGAGAAGCGATCGAGGACGTGAAACTTTCCGGCGTCAATTTCAGCCTGCAGGATGAAGTGAATCTCAGGAAGAGAGCAGGAGAGAGGTAGGCGAGAAGAGAGAGGAAGGGAGAGAGAGGGGGGAGCGGAGATGCAAGTGCAAGAACAAGGAAGAGGACAGCACAGCACAGCACAGCACAGCACAGCACAGCACAGCACAGGAGAGAAGAGCACAGGAGAGAAGAGAGGACAGGACAGGACAGGACAGGAGAGAAAGAGGAGGACAGGGTTTACCTCAAGACCTCCTTCGGGGAGGGTGAGGCCTTTTGACGCCTGCTGCCTTGTGGTCTCGACAGCAAGTTTGCCCTGAAAGAGATTGAGAAGACAGGCGAGGAGGGAGAAGGGAGGAGGGAGGAACTGAAGTCAGGAGAGAACGAGGAGCAGGAGCAGGAGCAGGAGCAGCAAAAGGAGAGCAGGAGCAGGAGCAGCAAAAGAAGTGGAGGAGGAAGAATATGATGGGAACACCTTTGGCCAGATGCAGAAGCCCGTGATGAGCATGAAATCATCCTCAGACGCTTCTTTCCTGCTGATTGCCTGGGGAATGGGGGAGGAGTGAGAAGAACAACAAGAGCATGAGAGGACGGAGAGGACAGAGAGGACAGAGAGGAGGCAACAGGAGAGGAGGAGAGGGAGGGGAGGAGGAAAGAAAATATCTGAAGCAGCAGCAGCAGCAGCAGCAGCAGCAGCAGCAGCAGCAGCAGCAGCAGCAGCAGCAGCAGCAGCAGCAGCAGCAGCAGCAGCAGCAGCAGCAGCAGCAGCAGCAGCAGCAGCGGCAGAAGCAGCAGCAGCAGCAGCAGCAGCAGCAGAAGCAGCAGCAGCAGCAGCAGCAGCAGCAGCAGAAGCAGCAGCAGCAGCAGCAGCAGCAGCAGAAGCAGCAGCAGCAGAGCCAGTATTCTCAGACCTTGACGGCGTCTGCTCCCGAGCACTTGCAGATGAAGTATTTCTCTCCATCCGCCTCCTCCTTAGCAACGAGGCTGCCGCATCCAGCGGCCAGGAGATCTTTTGACCCGTGGAGCCAGAGGACAGCAGAGGAGGAGGAGGAGGACCCAAAGGCGTACTCCCCGCCGAAGTGAACACGCCGTTTCTTAATTGCTTGATCGTTCTTGAAGTTGATCTGAGGAGAGTGAGGAACGGAATGGGAGGGAGGGGGGGGAGAGGAAGGTAGCGACGGAGGGACAGAGGGAGGAGGGAAGGGGGAGGAAAAGACCAAAGTGGAACAAAAGGGAAGGAGGAGGAGAGGGGGGAGGGAGGAGAGGGGAAGGAATCGGAAGAAGAATGGAATAATTCGGACCAATTTCTTTGTTGGTCGATTGAGAACGATTCCAAAGGTTGCTGAGCAAAAACAAGAAAGTTAGGAAATAGAGAAAGAAGAAGGCATTCTATTGTGGTTGTAATGATTGAGATGATGATGATGATGATGATGATGATGATGATGATGATGATGATGATGATGATGATGATGATGATGGATATACCCTCTTCAGTATCCTCAAATATCAGGATTATGGACTTGTGAAGGAACTGCTGAGAGAGGAGAAAGTTCGTAGGGAGAGATGCGGC
>NW_005434518.1:75259-80648 GCF_000315625.1 Guillardia theta CCMP2712
ACGGGAGGTGGGAGAGAAGAAGAGGCGGTGGAAGAGGAAGACGGGGGGCTTGGGCGGTATAGCAGAAGGAGAACGAGCGAGAAAAGGAAAATGAAGCAAGAAATTGCCAAAGGATATCAAGGAGAGGAACTTGGACATTAAGGGAAATCAAGAGATTGATTGATCTCACTACCTTTGTGTTCCTTTCTTGCCTTCTTCTTGCAGCTTCAAGGAGTTTCTCAACTGCCTTGCTGTCCTGCAATCGAGGTGAATACGTTTCACGCTTCATCTCCATCTCCATCATCATCATCACCACCACCACCACCATGAACAACAACAACAACTTCTTCCACCATCCTCTTCTCACTGGTTTTGGATCCGCAAGCAAAGTCCTGGTCCACTCTCGCAGCATTTCGTCTGCAAACTTGTGTTTGTCTTGCTCGATTTTCTCCTTCAGTCCGATCTTCGACATCAACGTCTCCCAAACGCTGATCCCAGCATCCATCGTGTCTGCTGTTGCGGCCTGATGCTGCTGATCAGACCAGAAAATGCACATCATTGCAGAACAACAATCTCTGCACATCACAAGCAAAGACAGCGACAAGAACAACTGAGCTCTTCTGTTTGCCATCGAAAAAACATGAGAGATGATGGAATTTTCAACAAGAGATTGTGCAATATGCAACAAATCATACACTTGACAACACTACTTTCTCCACACCAGAAATTGTGAAACCAAAGACTTGATCGACAAGATTGCATCTTCCTTTCCTTCTTCTACCATCATTCTCCCTTACTACCTCGTTATCACCTGTTCCTTATTTCATCTATTATCACTGTCTCGCACTCCTTGTATCATTTCTTCTGACTAAATGTATCGACATTTCTGCCAACTCCCTGCAACACACTCCTTCCTTCTTCTCGCATCAACATGTCTTCTACTTCTTCTATCTCCTCTCTTCTCTCTCTTCTGCCATCACAAACCTGGTTGATAAGTTGGTTCAGCAGCACTGACGAGGCAGAAGCAACATGCCAGCTGTTCCTCTGGTCAATCTCGTTCTGAAGCTGCCCAGGAGCCCAGCCTGCAATCTCTGATCAGATAAACACTCCGAAGTTGACATGTATGCTTAAAACTCATCACCACCATCATCACCATCATAGTCATTACCATTGCCATCATCATCATCATCATCATCATCATCATCATCATCATCTCCATCATCATCATCATCTCCATCATCATCATCATCATCATCATCATCATCATCATCATCATCACCACCACCACCACCACCATCATCATCATCATCACCACCATCATCATCACCATCATCGTCATTTCAATAATCATTTCAATAATCATTTCAATAACCTCTTACATCTCTTTCATCTCTTTCATCACCACTTGGATATCTTGATGATAACGATGGAGGGGGAGTTCATACCTGCATATCCGACGAGCAGCCAGAAATCTTCTTTCTTGGCGACACCTGAAAGTTTAGCCTTAGATACCTCGGAGAAAGCAAGAGGAAGAGTAACGGGGAAATGTGACGACAAGACAAGACAAGACAAGACAAGACAAGACAAGACAAGACAAGACAAGACAAGACAAGACAAGACAAGACAAGACAAGACAAGACAAGACAAGGGATTAGAAGAGAAGAGATGAGATGAGATGAGATGAGATGAGATGAGATGAGATGAGATGAGATGAGATGAGATGAGATGAGATGAGATGAGATGAGATGAGATGAGATGAGATGAGATGATAAGGGAGGGATAATACAGCAGACAGTTGGCAGGAGACAGAAGATGGCAGGCAGCAGAGGGATAGCAAGAGGAGGAAAACAAGAAGAAGCGAAGGAGGGAGGGGAGAGGGAGAGGGAGAGGGAGAGGGAGAGGGAGAGGGAGACAGGGAGTTGAAGGGAGGGGAGAGAAGGGGAGAGGGAGGGTAGGGGGACGGGAGCGAATCATATCAGGAGGAACTTCACCAGCCTCAACAAGCCTCTCGGCATCTTGCAACGAGCAGTAGGAAACACCCTCGATCACCGTCGCTGAAACCTGCAGAGCAAAACTCACCCCCCCAACAACAGGAGCCCTCCTAGCAGGCGCAGATCCTGCATCAACCCTCCCTCCACTCCATCCACCAGCATCCCCAAGGATACTGCTGCAGCACAGGTACGCTCCTTCTCCTACCTCCTGAGCTGCAGGGTGCTGAATCCTATGGAGGCAGACCTCCTCCTGCACGAACTCCGGCGCCGTGATGCCCTGCACGTCCCCGCCGTACCACCTCCTCCATCCTCGCTTCGTCGTCATGAGCGTCGGTCGGTTGATGATCACACCCTTGGTGAAGTCCTTGTTGTGGTAGAGCACCAGCAGCACGCACTTGTGAAAGTACTGCTGGCGGAGGCCGAACCCCAGCATTGTCTCGCTGCCTCCCAGGAGCACGCTCCCTTGCTCCACGAACTCCCCTGCATTGTAGGCCCATTCGTCGCTGTCGTGTAGGGACGTGCTGCTGCTCTTCTCCTGCGCTACCAACTTCGCACGGAAGCTCCTCCAGTCTGCACCCGGCTCTCCTACTTCTCCCCCTTCGGTACCTGAGCATCGAACCTCCCCGAGACGGCCTTTCCTCCGTCCAAGGATCGAGAACCGCCCCGTGGTGAGACTGGAGGAAGACGAGGAAGCTCTTGTTGCTAGCTTTGTTCGGATGTCAGAGGAAGGAGATGGAAGAGGAAGGAGATGAAGGGGTGCGAAGGCAGCGAGCATGGGATCATGCGGAATCCGATGCAGAGGTCGTCGAGCGGCGGAGGAACAGGAGGGGGGAGATGAGAGCGTTTGTCTGCTTGCATGCGCTATCGTCATCATCATCATCATCGCCATCATCGCCATCGTCGTCGTCGTCTTCGTCGTCTCCATCATTCCTTGGTTCCAGTTCCCCTCTCTATGGGTAGGGTAGTAGGCTGGGCAAGGAGGGGTCCATGGTTTACAGAAGGGGTTCTAATCTGGTACTTCTAGGGGGTACTTCGGTCGGAACATTTGCAAAAGACCCCTGATGGACTCGATGATGTTGGTCAGAGAGGGGGTGGGGTGGATGTTTGTGGTTTGGTGGGTGACAGGGTGGTTGAGATCTCTAATATCGATTTTTCTAGGGGGTAGTCTTTCAATCTCTTGTGGTAGGGTAGTTGGAGGGATTAGAAAGGGGTACAAGTAACATCTGACAATGGTTGGGGGTGGGGTGAACTTAAGGATGGGGTGGGGTAGGTTAATCCCTCACCAGGGAAAGGGGGCATGGTGTACTAGCAAGGCAGCGCACCAGGGGAGGAGAGGGAGAGCGAAGGAGGAGAGGAGAAGCAGGTAGAGCAAGAGCATGTGGTGATGGTGTGACGAAGCGAAAGCTGCATGCTGAGGAAGCGACCTGCTGTGACGAGAGGCAGATGACTGGAGGAGGGGCATTCAAGGATGACAGGATGACAGGGTGAGTTTCAAGGGAGTGCGACGATGAGATGGGATAGGGTAGATACTATGCGAAGACGATCTGTGAGTATGAAAATGCAGGAACAAGCCAAAGAAATCTGAGAACATACCTGATCGCTGGTTATCACGCCTTAGACTAGAGGTTGTTTCGAATTGCACACACGATATGAATTGGAGGTTACTCTCTCACATAACATGTGACATCGCATGACGAGCCAAGTGATGAATTTTTGTATTACAAGAAACGTAACCGCTCTGACTTACCGCACCAACATTATGTTGTATTCCACCAGACATCTGGTTGCTGTGATGCGATGTTTTATGTTACGGGTAAATTCGTGGCTCTGACATGCGTCGCAGTCATGAAGCAAACAAGTTTCAGCCTCCTCCTCCTACTTCTCCATCTCTACGTTACCTGCGGCTTCATCAACAGGCCCCTGGTGATTGCGTCGTAGAGTCTGCCAGCAGTAACGCGGTTGTTTGATGTTCCAGTCACGGCCATCATATCTTAAAAGTCAGAATGGATGTGCGACCAACAAGCTCTACCCGACGAAGCTCATCTCCTCCCCGAGGAATGCAAGGCTGAGGTGAGCTCGTGTTTGTCTACAATGTTGCTGCCCGCGATTGCTCCATTTTCCATGCTCCTTCTTCTTCTCTTGCTCCTACTCCTTCTCTTGCTGATTCTCCTGCTGTTGCTGCTGTTGCTGCTGCTGCCACTGCTGTCTGTCACGCAAGTGATTGCAGGAATGTTGTTCGCTGTACCAGAGAAGGTGCCCCTTCAGTTACCGCCCAGGTTGGTCAACCATCTCTCAACACCTCTCTTCTCCTTCTCATTTCAACATTCAATCTGATTGCAAACCTCACGAACAAAGTCGTTCTGAGCTCGGATGGGTTCCTCTATCGATCATTGACTCGTTCAGCAGCAGCAGCAGCAGCAGCAGCAGCAGCAGCAGCAGCAGCAGCAGCAGCAGCAGCAGCAGCAGACTGAGCAACTGGCAGAATCACAATACTGGTAGACACAGGTGATGGTGTGCGTCCGCTCTCTGAGCTCCGTCACAGGGAGTGGAGGAACGGTTGGAAGATACACTACAAGAAGTATGGGAAAGGTGCTTCGTCGTCTTCCTCCCTCCCTCCCTCCCTCCCTCTGCCCCCTCCCCTTCTGCCCTTCCCATCTATCGGTATCCTTCCTGTCTTTCCTTTCACCTTCCTTTCTGTCCCTCCCCTTCCTCCCCTTTCCTTCTTTCCCCTTTCCTTTCTCCCTCTTCCTATCCTGCAACTTACCTTCTCCCCTCCTCTCCCTTTTCTCTCTCTTCCTCTTCCCCGGAGCTTCTCCTTCCTTCTTCTTTGAGACGCGCTCCCCTTGTGACGGAGAGATGTCAAAGGGCTGCCTCTGCTGCTGCTGACAGGGTTCGGGGTGGGAGAATTTCACTATGAAAGGTCTTGGAACACCTGCGGGCACTGATCGTCCATGACATGTTGAACTCAGGAATGTCGAGGAACTGTCAAAGGACTTTGAAGTTTGGGTGTGATCTACACTTGTTGCGCTGAGATATACAACCTGACGGCCTTCTCTCCCTCCTTCCCTTCTCCTTCCCCACCTTGTTCATCACTCCCCCCTCCCCTCTATCCCCTTCCTCGTTGTTCACCTCCTCCTTCTCTTTCCTTTTCTCCGCTCCCTCATCTTCCACCTCCACGATCCTCATCTCCACTCATTCTACTGTTCTCCCTGCTCCTCTCCTTCTCTTCGCAGACGATGGATGTCATAGGACAAGGCAAGAGTTGGCCCTCGCAAGACCCTGCCCCAGGAGGTTGAGGAGGAGAGGAGGAGAGGAGGAGAGGAGGAGGAGGAGAGGAGGAGGAGGAGGAGGAGGAGGAGGAGGAGGAGGAGGAGGAGGAGGAAGAGGAAGAGGAAGAGGAGGAGGAGGAGGAGTAACCG
>NW_005434518.1:81029-83565 GCF_000315625.1 Guillardia theta CCMP2712
TGAAGGAGCTGGAGAAAGTTAGGACAAGGGAGTAAAAGGCAGACATAGAAAACAAAGGGGAGAGGGAGGGAGGAAGGCAAAGACAAGGAAGGGGAAAGGGAAGCAGGGAGAAAGGATGGCTCATCCTGTCTGACTTGTCACATCAGGTCATCGATTTCATCGAGCAGATCGTTCAGCGTCCCTGCTACGTCGCCGGGAATTCTCTGGGGTGAGGAGGAATCGAAATTTAGCGACCACTGGTCCCTCACCTCCTCCTCCTCCCTCAGCGGCTACCTGGCGGTCATGACTGCCTCCTCGCGTCCAGAGCTCACCAAGGGTAGGAAACTCTCTCCTCTCTCCAACCTGCTACACTCTCCCTCTCTCCTCTCCCTCCTCGCTCTCTATCCCTCCCCCTTCTCTCCCCCACCTCTCTCCTCCTCCTGAGATCTCTCTCTCTCCTGGCATCCTACAGGTCTGCTCCTCCTCAACGCAACTCCCATCTGGGGTGTTGGCATCCAGAAAGTCCTGCCATGGTCGGGAGGTTACCCGGTGCCCGAGTGGGTCCGTCCCATCACCTTCACCTGGTAGCCACCCCTGCTTCCTCCCCTTGCTCTCCTGCTCTTGGCTTGCCCCCTCCTCCTCCTCATCATCATCATCACAACTACCACCATCACCATTCTCCTCCTCCTCCTCCTCCTCCTCCTCCTCCTCCTCCTCCTCCTCCTTATGACCACCACCACCACCACCACCACCACCACCACCATTCTCCCTCACCACCACCACCCCTCGGTTCTCAACTTACTTTCTCTTGCCTCCTCCGACTCTCACGTAGCCTTCCTTACATTCGTCCTCCCCCCTCCTTGTCCTGTTTGATTCTCTTTCGTATCCTCCCTCCCGTCATGCTGACCTCTCGCAACAGGTGGGACGGCATTCGCAGCTCGTCGACCATCACTTCCCTCCTCTCCTTCGTTAGACTGCTTCTTCTCTTCTTTCCTCTCTTCTCCTCTTTCTCTCCTCCTCTTTGTTTTCCTCCGCCGCTTTTCCTCTCCTCCTGCCACTTCTCCTCCTCCCTACCACAACCACCTGTCTCCTCCTCTCATTTACATGCAAGGTCTACGCCAACAAGGAAAGGATTGGACCCAAGTTGATCGAAGATGTGAGTGCTAGCAGGAGAGGCACAAGTACAAGAAACAAATGGGGAGGAAGCGGGGCGGGTAGGGTGGCGGGGGGGGAGGCAGCAGCAGCAGCAGCAGCAGCAGCAGCATTTTGACGTGAGAAGGGGAAAGGAAGGTAGAGAAGCAGAGAAAAGAGGAGAGGAGATGAGGAGATATTCTTCTTCTTATCAGACATTTCAGATTATCGAGCCAACGGAACATCCTGCCGCTGCTTCTGCTTTCGCTTCGATCTTATGCTCGCGAGGAAGCCTGAAAACGTGAGGAGGGAGAGGGAGGGAGAGAGGGAGAGGAAGCGGGAGGAGGAGAGGGGCAGTGACGACAAACGAGGTCGCGACTGTGTGACACTAACATTTTCGATTCAGGTTTGATCAGATGCTCGGAAAGATCAAAGAAGACAAAGTTCCGGTGAGCAAGAGCAAGAGCATGCAGGATGAAGGGAGGAGAGAACGGAGAGGAACGAGTGGGAACAGAAGGAGGAGGATGAAGGTCCAGAAGTAGGAGTGAGAAACATTGTTCAGGTTGCTCTCCTCTACGGTAGAGATGATCCTTGGATCGTTCCTCTCTGGGTAAGCGGGAAAGGATGAAACGTCCTCAACGCATCCTCTTCTCCCTTCCTCCTCCTTTTCCTCATCTACTTTCTTTCCCTTTCCTTCCTCTCCTGTCCCCCTCCTTGAATCCTTCCTTTCTCTGCGTATCTTGCTCCTCATACTACTCTATCTCCTCCCTCACACTCACTTTTGTTTCTTTTCCTAGGGGTACAGGGCGAAACGATCTCTTCCTCACTCACAGTACTATGAAATCACTCCTGCAGGCCACTGCCCGTGAGTGAAGAGAAAGAAAGAGGAGAGAAGACAAGAGCGAAGAGGAGGAGGACGAGGAGGGCGAGGAGGAGATTGGGAGGAGAGTATGGAAGGGGGTTCAAACGTTTGCGTGCAGGCATCATGAGGTACCGGAGGCTATCAATTATCTCATGCGCGAGTGGATTCTTGGTGAGAGGGACGAAGAAGTCGTATGCGCAAGAGAGGCGGAGAGGAGTAGAGGAAGGAGAAGGGGAGGGGCGGGATGGCGGGATTGGAGGAGGAAAGCAGGAAGGGGACAATGCTCGTTGTTGATCTCTGCTTTCAGACATCGAAGGAGGAGGCGATGGGAACTTGATGGAGGAGGGGGAGAGGGTGAGTGGGAGGCTCCTTGTGGCGGGGAGAATGAGGAAGAACGGCAGACGTTGACGCTGCAGTTCGACGAGACCCACGGGAAACCGAAGCATGACAAGCTGACTGTCACGCTATGTGAGCAGCAGAGAGAGAGAGGGTGGGAGAGAATGGAGGAAGGGGGGGAACGGAGGAGGAGGGAGGAGGAGGAAGGAGGAGGAGGAGGAGGGTAGG
>NW_005434518.1:85293-87097 GCF_000315625.1 Guillardia theta CCMP2712
CCCTTTGGTGTAGTATAACATCTCAAGACGTCCAGCAGCATTCTCCTCCTCCTCACGAGCAGATGTTCTTGGTCTCCTGGGACTTGGACACTGAATGATGAATGATTGGAATCGAGCCCATGAACGCCTCCATCCATCTCCCGGCCTCCGCAGGCGCAAACCCGATCCTCCGGAAGACATTGTGGAAGGAGTTGGAGGAGAGGAAGCTGTCGGGGCAGCTCTGGCTCCTCTCCCTGATCTGCTCAAAGTCCTCCTGGGTCCACTCCGCCTGCTGCAGCAGGAGCTCGAGCCCCTTGAGAAACTTGTTGGCTTGCGCTGGGAGGATCTGGAAACCAACCCATCCCACGAACGACTTGCTGTCTCGTCCTCCAACGGCCTCGAACCTCCTCTCGTTGGAAACATCCTCGCAGTCCGAGTCGGTCTCGAGAAAGTCCAGGGGCACGATGAGCTGTTCCTTGGCGGACATCTGAAAATAGAGGAGGAGCGCTTCCTTCTGCTTCTTCAGCTTCATCGCCTTGCAGTAGCTGATCTGCTTGTCGAAGGTGGGGTTGGCGGAAACCACCTGCAGCTTGGCCCAGCGCTCCTTGAGCTTCTTGAGCTTCTCCGCCCATCGCTTCTGACCCCGACGGGCGATCTCCTGCATCGTGCTTGTTTGCTCCTCCGTCGACTCTTGGCTCACGTCCGACAGGTCCTGATCGTGCGTGTTGGGGTTCAGGGGCGGCCTCTTGGATTTCTTTTGGGGGGCATGCGGGCCGTTAAGGCGTTTGCGCTTGTAGCCTCTGCTTTGAGATGGACGCTCCTGAAGGAGAGAAGAGAGTCAGATTCAACCAGAGACAACCACATTTGAATGTTCACCGGAAGGAATCTTGAATTCTCCGCCAGCTTCGGCTTCATGCTGTCCAGTATGGACTTCACAGTGCTGAGGATCTCCACGCACTCCTGTCGGCAGCACTTTTGAGCCATGCTTCGCAGCTTCGAGAGCCAGGGCTTCAGCGCTTCGCTCACATTGCTCTGCTCCAGCACCTCTCGCTGAAACACAAAATCTTCGAAGAGAGCAGTGAGTTGCTCCCACACCTGGTAGTCGACTTCTCCTGCCCTTAACAGAGCGAGGCAGTATGCAACCCCGACCTCCTCGTTCCCGCAGTTCATATAGTCTATCTTCAGGCGTTGTATGTCCGACGGGATGCTGTCGTCGTCCGGAAATTCAAGCTCGTATCGTTGATAAGACATGCTCTCTCGTTCGGTTCTGTTACGGGTGTATGTATTCTACTTGAGCGGATCTGGAAGCGAAGGGTCAGTAAACGAGGCGACAACATTTTCACAACATCTCAAAGCAGAATTGAAAATGTGGGATTGTAAGGAAAATAAGTTATGATGGGGAGAAAATGTATAAACTCAATGTTGGAAAATGGGACCGTGCTTCGAAGCAAAAGTGCGCAATAGAATCCTAGACAGCAACAAAATTTTGAACAGGATCTCATGACAAAATGGTCAAAAAGAGGAGAGAGGAATTCAAAGGAATAGCAAACAGAGCAGAATAGAGAGATAGAAAATGTGAAAAATGTGCTCCAGATAATTGTCAACTCGGTGGCAGGGAAGCAGGGAGGTGATGTTGTTGATGATGATGTTGTTGTTGTTGTTCTTGTTGATGGTGATGATGATGGGAGAGTTTGGTAGGAAAAGAGAGAGAAGGCAGGTCTGAAGTCAGAGGACAAGTGTCAGAGGATACAAATGATAGGAAGCGAGGGAGGGGGGGGGGGTTGCGGGAAGAAGCGGAGACGAAAAGGCGAAGCGACGTAAGTAC
>NW_005434518.1:89150-100064 GCF_000315625.1 Guillardia theta CCMP2712
CTTTTTGTCTACCCTACCCCTTGCTTTCTAGCCTGTTATGCCCGGGAACTCAACCCCCACCCCCTCTTTGCTCTACTTACTCAGCACGTACTTCGAGGACCGCGGCATCCGGTAGGAAGCGAAGAAAGTTTCTTTACTACAAGTCACGGGATTGGACAATGCTTCCACCCCTACCTACACTCTAATGCAAAGACCGGTGTAAATGAGTGTATTATCACGGGTAACTAGCAGAGAAACAAGTACCCCCACCCCGGACGACGTGATCAAGGCCCAGGCTTGCCAGCATTTTGTGTAGTATCGCGTCTCCACCCCTGTCTCCTTGGAATCTTAGGACCCACCCTTGCGCTGTTATTTTGTACCTTCATGTTCCAGCGATAACCGACCCTGGCACCTCCTTTTCTCCTTTTCTTGATAACGGGAACACAACGCTTCTCACGTCCCAGTCTTGCGTCGTTTGATCACTAAATGTGTTTTTCATGAGATTGTAAACAGTATCTTTCGAGATCTCCACGAGGACAAAAACTTTGTAAGCACCAACGTGGCGGATGTGCTACAAACTCTCGTACAGCCACGAAGTCGCTCTAAATTTGACTTTTAAAAAAACTTGCATAAAAATGTTTTACAGGCGTTGCCAATCCTTGCGACCCAATAATATTGTTTTACTTCTGCCACAGAGGTCAACAATGATTTTACTTCTGGTGTACTATAACACTTTTATTTTGCCGTGACCAACAGCTGGGCTCAAGTAGTAATCTCATGTAGTAAACATAAAATCCAATAACCGAAGAAACTGGGGGACGCCGATCGGATCAGAGTCACGGCCACCCTCTTGAGCCTCGGAGAATCTGACTCTGTGAGGCATTCGGGGCCCCGGTGCCGGACCGGCCGGGCCGGCCGGCGCGGCCGGCCAGTGTCACTCCGTGGCACTGGTCAGTACGGACTCACTGTGAAACTTGAAACTTTCTGAGCGCCGGGGCCCGGCGACACACTGTCTGGGCCGTTTATTGCGCGGCCAGTGATTGAGAAGGTAACTTACCGTAGCCTGTAGTAGGCCGCTGATAGCCCTTCGCGGTATGGTCTGCCACCGTGCCCGTGGCACGGTACGACAGTGGTCAAGCCTAGCCTGAGGCTCGTCTACTCTCCTGCTGTCGGAGGCTCGTACTGATTTTTGACTTAACTTTGAGTAGTGAGATGATACTCCTGCCAGGCTGCCGATTCACGGTCCTCGTACTGATTTTTAACTTTGCCTGAGTCGAAAGAAAGCCTGGGATAGAAACGTTGAAAGGCCCAACTTAGCAAGGTCCTAGCCTTTATTCAGTGTGCCCGAAACTTCAACCGGCGGCGGCCACTCAGTGCCGCCGCTGAGTGCCGCAGTGCGCGGCCAGGCGGCACTGCCGCAGTGTCGGCGTTCACCGTGCACTGGGCCGCCGGAGTCCGATCATGCGGCTGATCCCGGAGTCCGATCGGCGAGGCCCGGCGGGCTGCCAGTGCCGGGCGGCCCGGAGTCCGAGACCGTCGGAGCCTCCGAAGTTTCTGCCCGGCGGCGACTGAGCTCCAGCGACTCGCGCGGCTGAGAACTCAGTGAGAGTCAGAGTACCTGCCGAGTGTCACGCCGGGTCGGCAGCCTCCGACCTGACACCCGGCCGCCCCGGGCGCCCGCCGCTCCTCACCGTGGCTGTCCGGCACTGCGGTGCCGGGCACCCGCTCCGACGTCTCAGTGTCACGGTGGCAGCCTTTCAAAGTTTCTCAGTCCCTTCAGCTCAGTCCACTCAGTTCACTGCCACTGTTCTCCGATCGGATCCACTCAGTGAGCTGGCAGCCTCTCAGCGGCATGATATGGCACTCCCGTGGAGAAGGCTCGAGTCCCGGGACACGGATCCGCCCTTATCTTCCCAAACGATGGGCCTCTGCCCGGCTGTCTATCCTCTCCCTATCCTGCCTTTCCGAACCCCAGCCTTTCGTCTTTCTCTCCCCAGGGCCCGGCCAATACCCCAGCTCTCCCCCAGGCAACCGCTCTCCAGGCCCTGAGGATTCCAACCGTTGAACTCCCAATGCCCACAACCACACCCAAACCCCCGCACCCACCCCTTCTCCCTCCGACCTCTCGCTGTCACATCCTCCTTTCGTTTGTCCCTTTTCTCTATCCGAATCTCTCCCTCCTCCTTCTCGCTTGACGGAATGCATCCCCCCAGGCTCGCCATCGCCATTGACGCATCGCCCAAGGGCTCAACCATGTTGGGACGTGCCTGCGACGCTTGCATGCCCGATGCCAGCCCAACATCATCATATTACTCCAGAGGTCCTCCTGCGTACAACTAAAGTGTTTGGTCCGACCTGAACTCAAGGAACTGAAAGGCCCCAGTCATAGGATCACTTTCCTGATCGGGCGGACAGTTCCTGTCCGGCGATTTCTCTGAAACATCTCCTTGATGTTCTGCAGAAGCGTAAGCCCTCAAACCATTCGAAAGGAGGCACAGTCGCACAAATTCGTATTCGACGTGATTGCTGGCTGTGAACAAGCACACATCCTTGTTTTCCTGCTGGGCTTGTTCGATGGCCTCCTGGGGTCAAGAGGGAAAGTGTCAATCTTGTGAAGGATGGGGAGGGGAACAGCAACGCAACTCACACTCCCCTCTTCAGGAATATCCATCCAGCTGATGGAAACAACGCGTCAAAATCGAACGAGACTGTTGACGAGGGAAAGAGGACGGGGAGAGCAGGGGAGTGCTGAGATATTGCCAGTACCCATCGTCCCCTGCCAAGAACTGCCACTTTGTCTCCTGCGATCAGGTATCAGCAGGACGATGACGTCATCGGAGGTAGAAAGAAGCGTACGCTGTGATGATCGGCATCTGTCAGATCGACAACGACGTCTACATTCAAGTCCGGCAGCTGATCGATGAACATGGAACTTAGCAGTCAGAACAAGGCATCCAAGCTTTCTCATCCGAGCACCACTTGCTTCATGTCTCCCTTGCAAATGCAGTCATAGAATCTTTCCAGGTATTCGACGGCCTTGCATGTCCCTTCCTTCTCCTTGAGCTCCAGGGCCTTATGTTTAATCTGCAGCAGCCGTCAGCCAGACTTTCATGGTTACTCTTGAGATCAACTTGTGGATAGTAATCGAACAAGCTCGGGAGTGTTCTCGTTTCTTCCCAACTCCTGAGGATCTCTTCAGCTCCACAAAAACATGCACAAACTTTGGCATACGATTCGCCAGGAACAGTCGATTCGATGGTTTTTACAGATATCTTCTTGTTGTTCAGGAGTTGAAAGAGTTCCTTTAGAGACAAGATTTTCAGATCGTGTCAAGATTCGATGCATTCTCTGCACAAGACATAGATCCTCGACATGCCCTACCATCCCGCTGCGTCTAGAGCTCCACCCTCCTTTTCTCTTGCTGAATTCCATTCACGCTATCCACCTCATTCCTTGACTCACCCTCGTGTTCATCTTAGGCCATCATTCTGCCACCACTTCCTCCATCTTTAATTCACTCCTTCCCTCCTGCACCACCTCTGTCCTCTCTCCTCTCCCTTTCTCCTCTCTCCTCTCTTCTCTTCCTCTCTCCTTTCTCCTGTCTCCTCTGGCTGTCTCCCCTCCTTGTCTCCTCTGTCCTCTGTCCTCTGTCCTCTTTCCTCTCTTCTCTTCCTCTCTGATCTCTGATCTCTGTCCTCTCTGCTCTCTGCTCTCTGTCCTCTCTGCTCTCTGCTCTGTCCTCTGTCCTCTGTCCTCTCTCTCCTCTTCCTTTCTCCTCTCCCTTTCTCCTCTCTCCTCTCTCCTCTCTCCTCTCTTCTCTCTCCTCTCTCCTCTTCCTCGCTCCTTTCTCCTGTCTCCTCTGGCTGTCTCCCCTCCTTGCCTCCTCTGTCCTCTTTCCTTTCTGCTCTCTCTCTCTGCTCTCTGCTCTCTGTCCTCTGTCCTCTGTCCTCTCTTCTCTCTCCTCTCGGAGGAGTCCTCCTCCTTTCTCCTGTCTCCTCTGGCTGTCTCCCCTCCTTGTCTCCTCTGTCCTATGTCCTCTGTCCTCTGTCCTCTGTCCTCTCTGCTATCTGCTCTCTTCTCTTCCTCTCTGCTCTCTGCTCTCTCCTCTGTCCTATGTCCTCTCTCTCTCTCTCTCCTCCTCACCTGCCATCGCACTTCGCCCACTTCGATCGACATGGTCAAACTAAGAAAGTATCCGGAAAAGTATCCGGAGAAGTATCCGCCAGTATCCGAGAAAACCGTTACATTGGTTCAAATGTTTCAACACAATGGCGACCATGGACCTAGGTAGGGTACTAGAAGTACCCGTGGTTTTTAAATCAAAAGTTCCTAAAAAGTACCCCCTCGTCTGAATTGGACTCCTTGGAGGGGTTAAAAAATACGTTACCATCCCCTTCGGAAAAACTCACTTTCGCTCAACGTTGAACGATTGGTCAAGACTTCTAAAAATAAACTATTGACATGTACTGAAACTTAAAAAAAGAAATCAATCACCCCACCCTCTGATATGAAATTACGTTTCATACATGAGGGGTCCTGATTTTCGTTCGTCCTATTTCAAAATTTGCCTTGTTTCCCGCCACCTCCTTACCCGCACTCTACTCCCTCCCTCTCCCCTCTTCCGCTCGCCCCCTCCTCCTCCTCCTTCCTATCCCTCTCCCCTGCTGCCCAATCTTCTTCTCGATACACCTCTTCATCATCAGGCATCAAGAGGCAGGAGCGCCACAGGTCCATGCGTAGAGAGCGGTTGGATTGTGTACTACTGTGCATTTGGGCGCATCGGATGTAAGTTCTAGGTGGGTGAGGCGATGAAGTTGCGAGAAGAGATGAATGCGCAACGAAGACTAGTGCATCAGCTCGTCCTGGTCTTCTCTGGCGCTGTTATCTTCTTGTCTTTCTTGCCAGGAAACAGCGCTGGTGGTGTCCTGTGGGCCAGGGAAGCTGCAGGGACCAGACCGGATCTCCGCACGCTTCCTCTTCATGACGCCAAGTGTGTGGCTGCAGCATTTCGTCTCCGAGGAGGCGCTCCCAAGAAGAAGCCAAAGGCAGCGGCTGCAAAGAGTGTGAAGAAACAGGCTGCCGGTGATGCCATGGACGTGGCTGATCAAAGCATGTTGGCGAATGATTCGAACAAGGGTGGAGGCAACCATGAGAAGCCGAGGATTGACACTTGCCCCGACACGCAGAACCTTGACAAGGATGAGACGGACTCACTCTACTCAAGCGACCTGCCGCTTCAGAACCACGATGTCGGCAAGACTGACGAGTCGTGGCTCACGCGATCGCAAGTTCCTTATGGCTTCTATAATATTCTCGGCCTGGATAGATCGGCAGGTGCTAAGGTAGCTGACAGTACTACCAATATCATGCCTTAACGCTCGATGAGCAGGAAATTCGTCAGGCTTACCGAAAGCTTGCTATTCTTGCCCACCCCGATAGAAACCAGCACAATGTCGAAGAAGCAACTGCAAAGTTTCAAATCTTGCAAGTACTTTACACTGATGCACACGATCCTGGATACCTGATATCTTGACAGAAAGCATACGAAGTTTTGTCAGACCCCAGCAAGAAGAGCTTGTATGATATTTCTGGTGAGACCGGAGGCTGTGCGACGTTTAAGTGTAATACAACTTGCAGGCCTTCTGGAAGAGGATACGACCGAGTTCGGCATGGGGATGGGAGACATGGCGTTCAACGATGTCGTCGAGTACTTCAGACAACTTGAGAGGGTACTGAGATGCCCATCTGCGACCTTGCGAGCGCCGCTGAACGCGATGGGTCCAGGTTGTTTCGCAAGAGGACATAGTCTCGTTCGAGGAGGAGGTAAGTAGCTAAGACTGTTACAGTCCTACTCCCTTCATGATGCCGTCTACAGTATAGGGGCAATCCTCCGGAGAAGTCAGACTTGATTTCCTTTTACCATCGTTTCAAGGTCATGCTGCCGGCTGTGATCGCAAGGTCGCTGAATGCTTCCCTCATACCATTCAGGGAGACTTGGCGGATGTCATTGCATACATACCATATGCAGAGGATGATGACATGATGCGATTTCGTGCGATTCTCACTCGCGAGGTAGATCTAGACCTGTCTTGTAGACTGCACTTGTCGCAGAGTGATGCTGATGTTCCTCCGACAGGTCCAAGAAAAGAACCTCCGTCCTTATGAAGCGTTCAACGCATGGAAGTTGGACGACCAGACCTTGAAGGTCCTCCGCTCATTTTTCTATTTGTTGTAACTGACTGACCTGCAAGAATACGCCTGAGCTGATGGTTCCCAAGAAGAGAATAACTACACAAGAAAACAACGCTAGCGTAAGTGACGTTGCTCACTACACAGCACAACTCCCTCAGTTCATGCTTCTGCAACAGTTTGAAGCACTGAGAGCAAAGATCCAAGACAACAGATCTAAGAGAGCGCAAGACATAGTCGACAAGCTTCAAAAATATGCTCCAAATGCTGCCAAGTCACAGCCCAGCCTGGAGGCAGCTCGGGTACCCGGTCCCTCCCGTACTTGCCGGGTCTGACTTGCTGCCTCTCAGGGCTCTATAGACAACGCCATCTCCGACAGGCCGAAGCGACAGGCAGCTCTCCATCGCCCGCAGCAGGCATTGAGCTCTCCGACTTGAGATTGACTCGTGACCCTCATACCTCCCAGCATGCTCCGGTCGTCCGAGCGGTCGCTCAGAAGTCGACGGCAAGACCTCAAAAGGCCCCCAAGCTCAAGTCTGAAGCTGCTGGCAAGCCGGCGGGGAAGAGAGGACGACCGCCGTCAACGAAACCAGCCGAGGTCGCCAATGCTGCCGCGAAGAAACCTGCCAAGAAGATTGGGGCGAAGAGCAAGACCAAGGCTGCGAGCGCCAAGAAGGACGAAGGGGTGATGAAAGGCGTTGAGAAGATCAAGAAGGCTGGAAAAGCCGGAGAAAAGGCCAAGGAGGCTCCTGCTAAGGAGAAGACATCCAAGGACAACAAGACGTCCAAGGCTTCTTCCGCCGTGAAGAAAGTTGGCACGAAGAAAACAGTCGAAGCCACTTCCAAAGCCAAGGTTGCAGGAAAGAAAGAGGCAGCAGCCAAGACAAAGAAAGCTTCCAAGGAGACTGGCAAGAAGAGCAAGACTGATGAGAATGTGGATGTCAAGCCAGAAAAGAAGAAACAGGGAAGGCCCCCCAAGGCAGGAGCCAAGACCAGCGCCAAGGCGACCAACAAGTCGCAGCCCAAGGAGAAGAAAGCTGCTGCTGCTGTTGCTGCTCCTTCAGGCCAGGCGGCCAAGCAGAACCCGCCAGCCAGGAAAGCAGCGAGCGCAGCCGCGGGGAAGAAGTCTGAGATGTGAGCTCGTGCCTTGCCGGGGACGTTTGACGTCACCTCACGCCTGGTGCTCCTGCAGCGTTACAGCTGGTTCAGCCGCCATGAGGGCCAAGGTGGACAAGGACAGGGTGGTGGCGAAGGCGGCAAGGTCTGAGCATGCGCGACTTGCAAGGCTGGTCTCTGACATGCGACCCAGCGCTGCTAGGAGGCAGCTGGGCAAGAAGGTGATCCCTGTGGGGGGCTCGGCCAAGATCAGCGGAGGTCTGACTTGCCTCGTCCCTCTCCCGCATCGTCCAGTGACTGAGATGCAGTGAAGAAGCACTCCCGCAACCCTCTCAAGAAGAAGCTTGTCAAGAGGGTGAAGAACTTCCCTGTGCCCTCCCAGCCGACGGTCAGTGACTTTTGCCAGGCTGCCCAAGGCCGCCGGGCCCCTGGAGCGAAGCCCTCGGCCTGATCTGGTCGAGCTGAATGCTCGTGGGCAGAGCTTGAGACGCTGATGTCTCTTGCACCCACAGTCAAGACTGTTTGTTTCAATATTTCTATGAGAAGGATATTAAGATGGTAATCATGAAGAATGTAACATGACATGCGTGCACTTGTGCTTGTAGCAATCCTTGTCTTCGTCGAACACACTGCGATGTTGTCGCGATTGAGCTGCTGCTGCCAGGCCAACGGCCTCGTGGATGGTGTTAGCCGTAGTTCGAACACCTTGAGCAGCCCGCAAATCCAGCGGGAAAGCGAACCGAGAACGATACCCAGGTTGTAGATGTAGAGCACGATACCCAGGTTGTAGATGTAGAGAATGATTCTCAGGTTGTAGATGTAGAGAACGATTCTCAGGTTGTAGATGCAGCAGCTCTACGTCTCGACCTTGGACTATGTGCGATGCGGCGGATGTACCTTCACCGTCAGCAGCGGAGGGAGCTGACGCGGCAAGGCTCCTGCAAGACGGACCGTGTCTGGGACCTGCACTTGTTTGGGATCAAGTCATTGTCAGGGAAGGTGTTTGTGGGCATGACGGCACTGACGATGCTCGACCTGTCAGAGAACGATCTGACGGAGATACCAGAAGGAGCTCTCGATACATCATGAGCAACAAGGTGTCTTCCCTCCCGTCAGGGATCTTCAACCGACTCACCAACCTGGGCTACCTGCTACTCTCATCGAACATGTTCGAGACCATGCAGGCAGGAACTCTTCGCCGATCTCACCACCCTCTTCGAAGCATCGCTCTACAGCAACAGACTTGCTAGCCTCCCGGACACACTCTTCGACGGTCTGAACTCATCTGCGAAGTGTCGATCTTGAGAGCAATGCCTTGAGAGGCAACTCTGCCAGCAGCTTCGTCAACCTTCCAGCTCTCAGACACCTCAATCTTGCGATAACAACATTCCCGCATCTCTTCTACAGCATTCGCACTTTTTCCTACGCGCGTCCATGTAGTCATGCAGCAACCCCGTTACGTGTAACCGCGGTTGGCCGGCAAGGGTGCAGGCAGATCCCGGACTCCCGGCCTGTGCTGGGCCGTCGGGGAACGGCTTCCTGGCCAGCTGCAGCTGTGCGGTCGGGTACTACAGACAGAGGAAGAGGATCGGGTCTAGTGGGGGATCGTCGGCATGCACCAATGGATCACCCAGCCAGGTCTAGAAGCCGTACACCTCCATCCCAAGACACTTCCATCCCACTCAGTCTCAGGCTGTGCAGCATCCTTTATATCCCTTGCCATGCTTTCCCTCTGGGTACTACGGCAAGTGTGTGTTGGGTCACGCTGCTCTGACCATAGGAGGAGCTGCTAGCCGCTGGTTCTCGCCTCCTGCCCTCCTATCTTGTGCTACTCGTACTGTTACCGCACATGAAACTGCGAGTCGCTCGTCTAGTTCCTGCTGGAGGGAAAAAAAAACAGTTTTACAGTGTTTTACAAATCAAGACGTTGATATTCCCCCGGGGACTACCAAGTTTTCCCCAAGTCCCTTGTACATAAAGGCATATTTTAAAAAGGGGCAAACCTGGTAGTGTTGATTTTTTAAACAGTCTAAATAATTTTAGTAATCAGGATTGTGCTGTCAGTGTACGAGGCTTGTATAATTAAGTACTAGAATTTTCTCCATCACCGTACATCTTTCAGTATATTTTCTAGTACCAAACTTGTTTAAATTAGTTTTTCATTTAAAACATTTATATAAACTGGTTTGACCATTTGGGTGGGTGTGGGGGTCGGGCTCGATGTCCTTGCTCTCCGTTTCCCCCCGCTCCCTCTCCCCGTTGCCCCCTGCTCTGCTCTGCTCTGCTCTGCTCTGCTCTGCTCTGCTCTGCCCTGCTCTGCTCTGCCCTGCCCTGCTCTGCTCTGCTCTGCTCTGCTCTGCTCTGCTCTTGCTCTGCTCTGCTCTGCTCTGCTCCGCTCCGCTCCGCTCATCCTCATCCTCATCCTCATCCTCATCCTCATCCTCATCCTCATCCTCATCCTCATCCTCATCCTCATCCTCATCCTCATCCTCATCCTCATCCTCATCCTCCCTCTTTTCCTCCTCCTTTCCCTCCTCTCTTCCCTCTCTTCCTCCTCCATTACCTCCCCTCTTTCCCTCATTCACTCCTTCCATCATCCACTGCATTCATACATCCATCTGTACATCCCTGTCTGATATATCCTATCTTTCACACATTCTTGCACCATTTGCTGCTCTTGCGTCGTTGTTTGCTGCTCACATAGTAATAGTTTTCTTTGTATCAAATTTGGCTCAGTCAGAAACATTCACTGCTCATTCCATACTTGTGTCCTTCCTTTCTCTGTTCATCATTGACTTTGACGCTTGCATGAATGTGACTCTCGTTTTCTCACTTTGAGCCGCGCAGGATGCTGAAGAGCAAGCTCGGAGGAATGTTTCAATCCGCCATGTCAGATGCAAAGAAAGCGAGTGCGGAAGGAGGGGAAGGAGGAGGAGGAGGAGACGGTTCCCTCAAGTCTCCGTCCTCCTTCATTCAGGGATCTGCGACGGCCATCAAGATCCTGATGGGAGAGGACAAGGAAGGCAAGTCCTCCAGTCAGCTCCTGTCGAGGATGCACGGAGCTGAGATGGATCAGTTCGCGGGGACAGTGGTAAGGAGGGGGACGCTGAGGAGGAAGGATACTTTCAACCTGGTGAGCAGCAGTTTCACGGACGTGACGGTGGAGCTAAGGGAGAAGTTCCTGGTGGTGCTGGGGGGCGAGAAGGAGGAGGTGAAGGAGAGCTTCAACCTGCTGGACGTGGAGGTGGGGAAGTACGAGAAGAAGGGAGCAGTGGGTTTCACAGTCACTCAGAGGGAGCATGGGAGGCTGTCGATGATGGCGAAGGAAGCGACGTTGTGCTGTGCGAGCGAGGAGGATAGAGATCAGTGGATCGAGGCGCTGAGGGATCTACACGAGAAGGCGAAGACGCATGCAGAGAACAACAGGTTGTGATGAGGAGAGGAAGGGAGGAGGAGGAGGATGGGGGGGGGTAGGGAGGAGGATGAAGAGGAGGAGGATGGGAAGGGGGGGGGAGGAGTGGAAGAGGAGGAGGAGTGGGAAGGGGGTGGGGAAGGGGGGGAGGGAGGGAGTTAGGTAGGGGAAAGGATATCTGATTCGACTAAATGGGGGGGGTGGATGGACAAAAGTGA
>NW_005434518.1:100164-114877 GCF_000315625.1 Guillardia theta CCMP2712
TGCCTTCTTTCATCGCCGTAGGTTTCTCCGGCCTTCCCACAAGAAGGTGCCGCTTGGATTGATACTCTCTACAAGAGAGCATTTCTTGGCAGTTTATGAGGAATTAGGCAGCCTCTCCTCCCCGGGCGGACTCCCCTCATCCACATCCACCTATCGAGATTAGTAACAATCTTGAGGATATGTCACAGACACATGAGAAGAGGAAGAGGAGGGTGTCCGAGGGGGAGGGAGGAGGGAGGAGGGAGGAGATTCTGACTTGGGAGTTTCCAGGATCATGTGCGAGAAAGCTGCGATGAGGGTGAAGGAGGAGGCAGAGGCCTTGAAGATGCGATTGGAGGAAGAGGCGAAGAAGCGGGAGATGGAGAACGCAGAGAAAAAGGAGAGAGAGGAGAAGGAGCAGAAAGAGCGGGAAGAGAAGGAGAGGGAGGAGAAGGAGGAGAAACAAGAGCTGGACGAAGAAAAGTCGGAAGAGGAGAAGGAGGACAAGGGAGACAATGACAATGTCAGTGATGCAGACAAGGCAAGCGATGAGGCCAAGACCGAGGAGCAGGAGCAGGAGCAGGAGCAGGAGCAGGAGCAGGAGCAGGAGCAGGAGCAGGAGCACATTCCAGCTGAAGACAAAAACGGAGGAGGAGACGACATCGGAGAAGTAGGGGATGGTGAAAGGAGGATTGAGCGGGAAGAAGATGAAGCGATGCAGAAACATGGAGGAGACTGGAGGGAAGGGGAGGAACAGCAGGATCATCGATGGGACGTGGATCCAGAGATGAATCAAGATGGAGAAGTTGAGGAGGAGAACGTGGAAGAAGAAGGCGCACAGGAGGAGAAGGAGGCAGAGCAGCAGCAGCAGGAGGACGATGGAGAAGAAGAGATTTCGTTCAAGAGCGTGAGCGAAGGTCAAGACTCGCCTGCAGATGAGGTGAGCTATGGCTCCTCTCCCAGGCTTTCTTTCTCCTTCCTTCTCCCTCCCCTCTCCTCTCTCCTCTCTCTCCTCTCTCCTCTCTCTCCTCTCTCCTCTCTCCTCCCCTCCCTTCCCGTCCCCTCTCCTCCTCTCTCTTCGCTTCCCCTCTCCTCCTGTTCCTCTCCTCTCTCCTCTCTCCTCCAATCCCTTCCCGTCCCCTCTCCTCTTCTCTCTCCCCCTCTCCGTCTTCTTATCCCCTTCTTTCTCTCTTCGCTCTTCTCTCCTACCCTCCCTTCTACATTTCCCTCCCTTCCCCTCCCCTCTCCGTCAGCTCCTCTGCTCCTCTCTTTCTTCCCCTTGCTCATATTTCCTTCATCCTCATTTTCCTGCTCCTTCAGAGTCTTGCAACTCTCCCAAGTTTGCCGTGCAAGTGCTCGAGTCCGGGCGAGGAGGAGGAGGTCATCCTTCAGCAGGAGAAGGACGAACAAGAATCGCCCGTGCTGCTTGAGGCAAGCAACGAGGAGAAGAGAGTTTCCAACAAGGTTGATAATGAGGAAGAGCAGCAGCAGGAGCAGCAGGAGCAAGCGGTAGAGCATGTGCAGGAACAGCAGCAGAACCAGGAACCGGAACAGGAAAAGGAACAGGAACAGGAGGAAGAGGGCAGTGAAAGAGCTGCTGAAAGAGCTGCTGGGTCAGCCGAACTGAAAGAAGAGGAAGGAGCTCGCGATCAGTGGTCGACCGTAGGGTTGAAGGAAAGCGACGAGGTGAGACTGTTTCATGCCTCCCATCACAATCGCCCTCGTTTCATCTTACTCCTCCTTCTTCTCCTTCTCCCTCTCCTTACCCTCCTCCTCCTCCTCCTCCTCCACCTCCTCCACCTCCTCCTCTCCCCCTTACCCTCCTCGTCCTCTCCTCTCCCCCTTACCCTCCTCCTCCTCCTCCTCCTCCTCCTCCTCCTCCTCCTCCTCCTCTCCTCCTCCTCCTCCTCCTCCTCCTCCCCCTCCTCTTCCTCTCCCCCTTACCCTCCTCCTCCTCTCCCCCTCCTGCCTCCCCCCTTCCTCCCAAATCTTTCTTCTCTCCACTCCTCTCCTCTTTAGCCCTCACAATTCTCCTCAGAGTCTCGTTGACCTTCCAAGTCTCCCGTGCAAGTTGTCGAGCACAGCAGGAGAGGATGAGGAAGAGGAAGAGGACGAGGAGTCCAGGCAGGGCCGAGGGGAGGACGAGTCGTTCTGCCCATCGGCATGCGCAGCATCAGCACTGTATGAAGAAGATGTTGTGAGTTGAGAGAAATGTCAACAGTCGAGAAGGAAATGACCATGTCTGTTGTTTGCAGATCATGATCCCACAGCCATCTCATCATGGTAAGAACTTCTGCTGGAGCTAAACGAAGAGATGAGATTGTTGAGCAGGTGAAGATGAGCACGGAGACATTCTTGGCAAACAGCAGGAGCAGGAGCAGGAGCAGGAGCAGGAGCAGGAGCAGGAGCAGGAGCAGGAGCAGGAGCAGGAGCAGGAGGGCAGGGAGGCTTGTCTATCTGCCTCACAGCAAGTATGCATGGAAGGAAATGAGCTGGTGATGGTCGGGGGTGAGACGTCGAAGAGCGAAGAAGAGCAGCGAGGAGATGAGGCGAAAGAAGCAGACGGGCTGGAAGGAGGAGAACACGAAGACAAGCAACCGAGACAGCAGGACGACGAGGAAGACAAGGAGGAGGAGAGAGAAGGGGAGCGAGAGGAGGACGATCGGCAAGGGCAGCAGCGGAACGAGCAACACCAGGACGGAGCTGAGGAGGAGGGAGGAGACGGAGATGAAGGGCGTGGAGGAGGCCAGTCAGAGGAAGGCAGACAAGGACGAGAGGGCGAGGAGCGAGATCAGAATCATTCTGAACTGCAGACGAGCATGCAAGGAGCGCCGCATGAGCTCTCAGCTATCGCTATGAGCCCCATCCCCCGTCTCAGCTGCCCTTCCCCTGGCTACCTTCAGCTGGCGATGCGGGGGAACAACGTGGAAGAGTTTCAGATGGGGAGCGAGACTGGGATGGAGGAGAGAGGAGGTGGGAGGCGAGGAGAGGAGAAACAGGAGGAGGCTCGGCAGGTTGCAGGAGGAGGAGGAGGAGGAGGAGGACGTCACGACGAACAAGTCAAGATGGAAATGATAAGGAGAAGCCTGGTGGAGTTGCTGAAGGACATTCAGGAGATGCAAGATATAGTCAATGTGCAGCAACAGCCAACGATGGTTGTTGAAGAAGTGGAGCAAAGGGAGGAGAAGCAAGCTGATGATGATCGTCGAGTTGACACGTGAGTAGAGATGGACTTGTTTGAGAACTTGTCTCAGGCGTGTTGTGTCTTCTGACTAAGATGTTGTTCAGACATGCCCAGGGAGGTCAGGGGGTGAAGGTGAGATGAGAGTGAAAGAAGACAAGAATGAATGTTGATGTTTGGCTGCAGACATTCGCTGATGTCTCGTCGTCGGCTGCTCGCCATGCCATCAACATTGTAAGGCTTCTTCTTGTTGGTTTCGATCCTCATGGCATGTCAGGTGAAGGAGGAGATCCAAAGGATCGAGAAGCTGATCAGGAAGCTGGTTGCGCTGAGAAAGAAAAGGGGGGGGGGAGGAGAGAAGGAGCAGGAAGAAGAGGAGGAGGAGAAGGAGAAGGGAAGGGAGGACGAGAAGAAGGGGAGTGGGGAGGAGCAGGAGGAGGAGGGTGGGGTCAACCAGCAAAGGGGAGCGGATGCAGCAGACAGGCATGCCAAGCATACCTTCGCAAATCTCAAGCTCCTTCCCTTCAACCCCCGGGTTATCGTCGCGCACGTGGGACAGGCGAAGCAGAACATGCTGCATGCTATCAAGGCTTCAGCGGGCGATGGAAATGCGCAGGAAGGGAAGGAGGAAGTGAGAGAAGCAATTCAGCCTGTGGCGAGGCAGGAGGAGAGCAAACAGATGGAATTCTCCGCCATGAGCTCTGACGCCGACCAACAGCAAGAGGAGGAGGCAGCAGTGGTGGTGGAGCAGGCAACAGCCGCCACAGCAGCAAGGGAGGAGGAGCAGGTGAAGGAGGAGGAGCAGGTGAAGGAGAAGGAACCCGTTGCTGCAGAAGAGTCAGAGGAGGAGGTGAGCGAAGGAGAGGAGAGGAGAGGAGAGGAGGGGAGATGAATGGAGGGGGGAGGAGGGAGGGGGGAGAAGGAGACACTCGCGTTCAGCGAACTGACTTCAATCTTCTGTCTTGTCGCAGAAACGAGCGAAGGAGGAGGAAGACAAGATAGCTCGGGTGCTGCTGATGATGCAGCAGGAGGGTTGGATGCAGGATTGAACGCGCCCCTGGAATTTTCAACTTTTGCTCAGGGGTTTCGCTCCTGCTCTCAATCTGCGCATGTGAGCGTCTAACATACATATGAATGAAAGATGGATCATAACGGATCCTGTGTAGGAGATGTTGAAGAGCAAAGTTCGATCTGTTTGCAGAGATTTACTCTTTCTCTCACTCAATCACTCTGTTTTACAGCTTTACAAGTAGAAGCACCGACGCACACAACAACATTCCCATCTGACACAGTTGCTATCTCAACCGCCAGCAATCACTTTCTCATTCAACTTGCAGATTCTTGTCCGGACTTTTCGGAACCACCGTGCCCATGAACTCTCTTCTTCCTCAATTCCATCCCTCCACTCCTCCCATCCCTTCCCCTCGTGTTCATACAGCTTCCTTGCTCTCCGCCCTCCCTTCCTCCTCACCTCTGAACCTGTTGTCCCGGTCTCCTCCCTCCTCCCTCCTCCCTCCTCCCTCCTCCCTCCTCCCTCCTCCCTCCTCCCTCCTCCCTCCTCCCTCCCTTCTACTCCATAGTCTTCCTCACATGCTCCAGCGCAGCATTCTCCGTCTGCTGCCGCACTAGGATGTCCAACGTCTCAACGAGAGGAGCGACGGTCGTGACGAACATCTTCTCGATATTCGATATCTTGCTGTCCATGTGCTTCTGCATCTTTCCGATCCTCCCCTGCAGTTCCTCGTACATCTCCCGCGCGTCCATCTCCGAGATTTCCCTCTTCTTCTTCTCCACGTGCTCCGCCAGGTCTTGCAGCGCACTGTCGTTGAGCCCGTGGAAGTGATGCTTGTTGTCAGCGTCTGAGGTTGCAGGGTGAGGGTCGACGCGGAGAGGAGCGGAGGAGCGGGAGGAGATGGAAGGAGAGGAGAGGAGAGGAGAGGAGGGGCGTGTGCGCGTATGGGGGAGGCAGAGGCAACAGGGGATGCAAGGGACAAAGGAGCTGGAGCTAGGATTCGGACAGGCAGGAGCTGCTGGCAGGAAGTGGGGATGGAAGGGAGACAGGGAGGGAAGGTTGACTGACCGACCGACACGTCCGTCTTGACCTTCTGCCCTCTGATCCACGCGACCAGGTCGGAGGCGAGGGCAGCAGCTGGGGGGAAGGAGAAGCGCCAGCGGTCCTTGCGCTCCTGCATGACCTCCCTGTACGCATCCAGCAGGACTGCCACGAAGAACCTGACCATAATCAGCACCATCCAGACCTTGAAGGAGATGTAAAAGATCGGCCCCAGCAGCGGCCCGGCTGTCCTGAACTGATCGTACTTCATCCCCCCGAAGATGAAGCGGAAGCAGGAGGCAAGCGCGACCCCGAAGCTGCGCAGGTCGTGGATCTCCGTCCCGAAGGCCAGTAGGCCGACATGGGCGAAAGCGAGGAGGAGGAGGAAGCCGGACAGGCACAGGCCCAGCAGGGGCCCAGCAGCCCTCAGGAGGGTCTGAAGGATGACGCGGGCCCACGAGAGCTCGTTGAGAAACTTGAAGGAGCGGAACCAGAGGAACCAGGCGAAGACAGCGAGGAAGCCCTCCGCCACGTCATACCAGTAGACAGCGTCTGCTAGGTTGTAATAGATCCTGACGCTGGGGTCGAAGTTGAGCGCCTCGAACTTCATTGCTGCGACTGCACGGAAGACAATGATGAAGAAGACAAGGAGGTAAAGGAATAGGTCGTAGATGTCCCAGGGAGACTGCCGAAGGTTGACGTCGAAGTTGCGGAAGAATAGGTATTTGTCCAGGGCATCCATGGCAATGAGGAGCAGGAGGGTCACTTCAAGCCCAAGAATGGTGAAATCTTGAGCTGAGTGATACCTGCGGTACGAGAACAGGGTTCAGCTCCTGTCTACTCCCCGCCCTCCTCTCTCCTGCCTTCACCTGATGAGCTTCGCAGTCCTGACGCTGTACGAGGGGATCACGGCCCCGGAGGAAGGGAGTTCCAGTATCGCTTGCACCATCACGAACCGATTGAGAGGAGGGTTGTAGAGGAAAACCTCCACCAGCACCACCCTCGTCCTGTAGTCTATCCACCCCGTGCTCTCCAGGTCACCCAGGACGGCTTCAGCCAGCGTGATGCAGGGGACGGTCTTGTTAGCAAGTGAGCAGTTGGCTCCCGGAAACTCTTGCGCGTACCCTCCCGATGTGTAGTACCTGAAGACGATCAGACAGACAAGGAGGAGAGCAGAAGGACAGTCACTTGGTCCCACTGCTGAACGAGGGCCAGGATGATGTGAAAGTGTAAGCCTTCGCCCACTCTGGCTCTGTGTAGAAGGGGCCGTAGCCCTGTTTGTCCTCGACCTTGGAGGAGTAGTCTGCCGCGCAGTCTACTATCTCCTTGGCTCCTACAAGTTCCAAGTCAGCTAACACCAACGATGGACCATCGGTGGCAACCTAGGAACTGCTGCGGGACTGTACAAGTCGCCCTTTGCACTCGCTTCTGTCGCATGCTCACAGTTCCCGCTATCAGGTTGTGCCCTGCTACCAAGTTCTGATCCCCGACCTCCCACGGATCTCCCCTGAACCAGTCTTGCATGTAAATCGCGTGCATGAAAGGACCTTTCATCCAACTCCAGATGTCGGAGACAACACTGATGTCAACAAACTTGGTGCCCGTGAACGAGGCGTTGAGATTGAACTGAGAATGGTCTTCCATGAGGAAGACAGATTGCATAGACCAAGACAGAGCCTCGTAGTTGGGGTCATCCGATGGGACCAGCGTGACAACACAGAATATGATGACGAAGACAACATGAGCGACAAGCTCTCTGCCTAACCTGCTGTTCTTGGCATGCTCCGTCAACGCCTTGAGCTTCTTCTTCACGATGGACTTGGAGCTCGTCGTAGCTCTTGATGCTGATCGCT
Source organism: Guillardia theta CCMP2712 (assembly GCF_000315625.1). Taxonomy (NCBI): domain Eukaryota; class Cryptophyceae; order Pyrenomonadales; family Geminigeraceae; genus Guillardia; species Guillardia theta. The sequence goes on from NW_005434518.1 coordinate 107,231, forward strand.
TGCTGCTTGTGCCTTTATCCATCTCCTTCCCCTTTCCTTGTTCTCACCTGTTCAACTATCTTCTCTCCTCCTCTCCCTTGTTCAACTCTCGGATCTCTATCGCGGTGCCATACGGCGCCCAAAACTGGCCAGTTGATTGGCCGTTACAACTGAACCGTTACATCCATCAATCAGCGCCGCACTATGGCTGGGGGTGAGTTAGCCGCCTTGTCGGACTGACAGCTGGGTCGAGCGGCTGTGTAAGGCTGTGCGGACCATGGGTGGGCTGGGCTCCCGCGATCAGGCTGGAGGATGGCGCCTGGGAGATCGTTCCAGGACATGTCACAAGTCCCTCTCCTACCGTTGCAGTCACTGCTACCCCTGCGATGCAAGCTATGGCCATATACACATGCGAGAACTGCGGCGGATGTCCCTCCGCAAATTTTCACCCTTCTCCACCAACATCTCCTGCATCTTTCAGTTCCAACCGACTGTCATACTCTCCACATGCAGGTTTCCCCTGTTCGCGCAAGTACACGTCTGCAACAGTCGCACAAACTCTGCCTGGCACTTCCTTGCAAAGGAGAAAAAATGTTTCTCCTTCTTGTACCAGGGCAGCGAGTTGATGCTATCTTCGCATCATGGCAACTCTGTGCCAGGAACCCTTCCATCGAAGGAAATCGATCTTGAGACAGTATAGGCACAACTTCCATTTACTCTCGGAAGCAAGGTTGAGCTGCCTGTATTGTGAGATTTGAAGATGAAGCATATTGAGGTAAGCAGAATCCCTCGTGGTGGCTGCCAATAAAAAGCTGCAATCTGCACTTCTGATCAAAAGGATGATGGGGAAAACATAAGTTGAGATGTTATCTGACGGAATGATATATACACAACTTGAAGTTCAACACATTAGCACCACTGCATCACAGAAAAAACTGCTTCGAACTGCAGTCAGTAACTTAACGTAGATCAGTGAAAGCATCCGTCCGTCCCTACCGAAGAGCGCATAATTATCAGTTCAGGAATATCTTTCATTCCCATCAAATATATCTGCTCCAATCGCTGTCAGTAAAGCGAGCATTTTGCTCTGCTGCTCAGAGGAACAAGAACACGTTGGGGGTCTGGGTCACCATGTAGACGAGGCTAGGCACGTAGGGGGTTAGTAAAGGAGGTGTACGCTACTCGGTCGCATCGTCCTGCTGGAATAGAAAAGCTACTGAATGCTTGCTTGTCACCTGGCTGATCAGTGCATCCGCTCATGGTTTGAAGCGAACTCTTGCTATTTCACCTGCATGCGTTTCAACCGACAAATCGGTGGGGACAAAGAAATTTAAGATTCAGAACTGCTAACGTAGATTTGGTGAATGGAGGATCACGAAACTCTCACAACAACAGTATTTGCAAATCACTTCCATCACTTTATTGTTTATGTCGAGTTTCTACACGTTGACGCTTAAGCCTTCCACCAGGGAGCAGTGCCAGTGCGGAAGTCAGTCTCAGTCCAGGAGGAGAGAACGACGGTTCCGTCCTGCTCGCCACGCTTGGCGAGGGCAAGGGAGAGGGGAGCGGGTCCACGGACAACCTGAGTTGATAAGTAAGAACCAAAAGAACATGAGCAAAACCGGACAGGAAGTGAAAGGTGGTATTGAGAAAGAAGAACGGATTCATCCGGCGGAAGCTCCTACCTTGCCGTTCTTGTCGTACTGGGATCCGTGGCAGGGGCAGCAGAACTTGTTGGCGGCCTTGTTCCAGGGAACAACGCATCCCAAGTGAGTGCAAACAGCGTTGACAGCGAAGTTCTCGAGAGCCTTGTCATCGTTGACGATGAGGTAGGTGGCATCACCCTGTCGATGCTGTCAAACCGCCGAAACTCTGCAAATCCTTCCTCTTCTCTTCTCCTTACACTGCTCCTGACCTCCCTACCTTTAGTCCCGCCCGACCTCATCCTACTCCAATCTTTGCCCTCAACTCTCCTCCTCCCCACCTTGAGGCCCTGGACGAGGGAGCGATCTCCAGGTCCATGGGTCTTGAGCCAGTTCTCGATCTTAACGTCGTTGCCGAGGGCATCCTTGGCGACAGTGCCTGGTAGGAGAACAGCCGTCAGCCCTCAACCACCATCAAAGGTGCTCCGAAATGCTCACCGCCACCGCCACCGCCAGCCTTGGCAGGGACGAGGTAGGAGATGAGAACAGCGGGGAGAACGAGGAGGGGGCCAGAGACGGATCCGAGGAGGAGAGCGTTCATGAGCTGGCGGCGGCCCATGTCGGGCACGAAGCCATCGCTAGCGCTCATCCTGATTCATGGTCAGCGGTGCGTATAGAGAATGCATCGTCTCTCACTTGGGGGCGACTCTGCTGGAAGTGCGAGGAGCAGAGCGAATGCGCATGGAGGCATCGGCCTTGGCGAGGCTGGCGGGACCAGCAACCTGCGCATGCAAGTCAGTTGCCCAAAAACCCCGACGAATAACTCGTCATCAAACTGAAATGGCTGTGAACAAGAAGCATGGGACGAGTGATATGACGTGGGAAATTGTGGAGAGTGTTGGAAATGGTGTGAGAAGCGATCGAGTAAGGAGGATGTTGAAGGAAAACACTTGGATCCTCTGACCCTCCACATTCTGCGACCCCGCCCTCGTGCCACCCCTCGACCTACCCATGCTCACTTGATAGTATCACAATACATGAAGCTAACACATCCTCCCTTCTCTCTTCGCATTGGATCCTCTTCTTCCATCATCCATGTTCCAATGCTCAGCTCCCTCCCCATCAGATCAAGCACACACCCCTCGACAAGTCTGGCCTCCTCGTCATCGAAATTGATATCCCCCTTCATCCCATCATACTGAACCACAGCCTCTGAGGAGATCCTGACTCTGTCTCCTCACTGATGGAAGCGGGAGGAGGAAGAGGAGGAGCTTACAGGAGCGACGGAGAAAGCAGAAGCAGCGCCGACGAGGGCAGCAACAACGGTAGCTCTGAGCATGACGACCTTCCGCCCTCCCCTCCCGCACCCTCCTTTAAACCCCCGGGGGGTGTTACCCCTACCCCCGGTCACCTCCATTTCAATACGGGTACTCCAATAGATTGTAGCTTACCTAAGACGGGGTCCTAGGGGAATAGTCTTACCTAGATTATCACCTACCTCCCTCGTTGGGAACACCCACCCTTGTACGAGTGGGTTATGAAATCGTTATAGAACCCTGAAATTCTTACTGTACCGGTGCGATTGATATGAAACTACCCCACACTTTCTAAGGAGAGGACTTACACCCCACCCACTTGATTCCGAAAAAGGATGAAATACCCCCCGTCGTGGTTACCCAATGAGGCAGGGGTAGTGAAATTCGCTGGATTGTGGGGGTAGTAAATGTCAGGGGGTGGGTACGACAATGCACGATGACCCACATGAGGGACGGAGGGTCACGTGCTGGTGACCAAGGGGGTCATATGTTTGTGTAGGGTAGGGTACTTTGATTACCAGAAAATCAGGGGGGTGGGTGGCAGGTCAATGTATGAGGGGGATGATAACAAATGGAGTTCAGGTGGGTGGGTACGGTACTTAGAGTGGAGTGCAAGGGGGTGGAGTGTAATCATGGGAGCTGACGAAGGGGTGGGGGTTGAGAAGGGCATGTATTGTAGGGGTGGGATGAAACTTCGCCACGAAATGAAGGGGGTGGTTCTCCTCCCAAACTTGTATCAAAACTACGAAACGATGAGGCCGGGTGGGATGACAATAATATTGTGGGTGGTAGGGTAGAGAAATTTAAAGGGGTGGGGTCATTGTGATAGACGGGAGACGGTGGGGTTAGCTTGAGATACGCATCTGAATTGAAGCAGAGGTGGGAGGGTGAGGGGTACTTCATTCGAGAAAACATATTTTTCAGCAAACCATTGGGGTGGGATAAAAATAAGTGTGGGTAGGGTGATGGATTTGATCAACACAGTGTGAGAGCACTGGGGTAATTCTGGTCAATATGACGGGTACTTACCATTGCATGGGTCCTTGTACCCATGTTCCAGAGAAAGAGGTACCCCCAATCTCTTACTGACCGTACCCAAGCCTTGAACTACCCCTATGTCAATGCTACCCACCCCACCTACGCGTTGGTCCATGAAACGGCCTACCCCCACCCCGGCTACCACTGCACTCTACACGAAGCAGATGAGCGAGGCGGACCGGCGACCAGCTAGAGGTATAAAGCCGATTTGATAAATTGCATGGACGTCAGCCTTTTTGATAAAATTTTGCTCCTGAATTTTGAAATATAAAGGTTAATATTTCAAAAATTACTTATTTTGACTCAAGGAACTTCCATTCAGTTTATTATTATGAGTCACTACACGAAAGCCGCCCGGCCCGGGGCGGTTCAACGTGTTGGCCCGTACTGTCGGGTGACCGTGCTAGTGACGGTCAGCCCCCGCCTCCGCCGTCACTCAGTCACTCAGCCTCCGTCACGGTGATCGGATGACGGTCCGATACGGTCGTCAGCGGCCGCCGCCGAGCTGGCAGTGACCGGCGTACTGGCACGCCGGTACCGTACGGTACGGGCCGGCGGCGGGAATCATGACCGCGGGCCCGCTGAGCCCGGCCGCGGCCAGGCTGGCAGGCCGCGGCCGCGGCGGCCGGCGGCCCGGCGGGGCCCGGGGGGCCCGGCCCGGCGGCCCCGCCGGGAGCCTGAGCAGCCCCCGGTCCGGCTGGACGGCAGTCACGGTCGGACCCGGCGCCGGGCCGCCCCCGGCGCGGCGGGCGGTCACCCGACCCGCGGAGTCCGGCGGCCCGGGCCGCGGGGCCCAGTCACTCCGAGCCCCGGGGCCCAGGGCCGAGTCCCGGATGCCACCGATCAGCCGACCGTCCGCGAGGCGGGCCCTGCCACGTCGGACGGTCCGATCCGATCCAGCCTCCGAGGCTCCGACCCGTACGGTACTGAGGCTCGGATCGGACTCCCGAGTCCCCGGACCGTACGGCCAGCGGCCTGGCAGTCCGATCGGCCCCGGGTCCGGCCGCGCCGCGCTCCGACCGGGCCGCGGCCTGAGCCGCTCTGCGGCTCAGGCTGGTCACCGCCCGGCGGCCACCGTCACGTGGCGCGGCTCACTGAGTCACGCGCCCGGCCCGGGGCCGCCGGGCCCCCCCGGGGGCCCGGGGGCCTTCACGGTGATTATAGCCGGACCGTGATCCGAGACCCCGGCGGTCACTAGTAGCCTAGTAGTGGTCTTAACTTTGAGTAAGGTCAGGGTGACACCGCCCGGCCGCGCGGCCAGGCGGCCGGCCCGGGGCCGGGCCCGGCACTGCGCAGGGTCGGACTCCGAGGGCCGACTCGTCAAGCACAAGAAAGTCTATGTTGATGGATAAGGCTCATCATGGGAGAGGGAGGGAACAAGAGAGACGAGAGGGGCAGAGGGAGGGAGGGAGGCAGGGAGGGAGGCAGGCAGGGAGGGAGGGAGGCAGGCAGGGAGGGAGGGAGGCAGGGAGGGAGGGAGGGAGGGAAGCAGGGAAGCAGGCAGCGGATTGGTAGGAGAAGGAATGAGCGAGTAGTGGGAATGAATGAATGAGAGAAAGAGGGTGACCGTGTTCATTTGTGAGTGAACGAGCTTGCAGAAGAGCTCGGGAGCTGACATGTGAAGACGCGGGTGCGGGATAGAAGCGGGAAAGTTCACCGACAAGACGCCATCTGCCATGTCTTCTTGGCTCTTGCTGTACATCATAGTCCTGGCCCTTGCCAGCAGCTCGACAGCCTACACCATCTCAGATTGCAGTGCCTTGGTCTCCTTCTACCAGGCCATGACCGTCAACACCAAGTGGACCACCTCGACCGGCTGGGTGACGACGGATGACTGCTGCTCGTAACATCTGCGACCGTTGTAGGATCTGCTCTCCTTACCGAGCCTTCCTCCGCAGGTGGTATGGAGTCACGTGCTCGTACTCCACAAGGAATGGCACTGGGTTCGGCCCTTGGGTGTCTGCGTTGCAGCTGCCGAACAACCAGCTGTCAGGGTACCTCCCTTCCTCCTTCAGCCTCCTCTCTCGCCTTGAGCGCCTGGACCTCTCGCACAACAAGGTCAAGGGAGACATCTCAGTACTGCTGCAGATGAAGGTGCCACGTCATGGTGCTTGGGAGGGAGAGGCAGTGGGAGGGAGAGAAGGGAAGGGGGGTATGCGGGCGGGAGAGAAGGGAGGTGCCCGAGAGGGAGAGAAAGGAGGTAACTGGGGGGAGGGAAGGGAGGTACCTGGGAGGGAGGGCCAGTTGAAGGAGTTTTTTCAGGCATCTTCTGTGTGCATCGACACGGCAACGAGCCAGATACCCGACACCGTATTCGAGTCAGCCTGCAACTCCGACCTCAACTGCCTCGGGGGCGTGTGCAGGTGGGAAGAGGAGGTGCGGGGAGGAAGGAGACTGATAGCTCGGCAGTGTGGTGGGAGGGTTGAAGGAGATTCGGCTATCAGATAACATGCTCAACGGGACTATTGGAGAGGAGATATCCAAGTGAAGGAGGAGGAGAGAGACGAGGCTGACGTGACACGTCCTGGCAGCTTGTTCAAGACTCTGACGATCTTGGACCTGAGCGCAAATGAGCTGACTGGGCCCATCCCCGCAATGGTCCTGACCTTTGTCCTGCTGGGTCGTCGGATGTGCTGACAGTCCCTGGTGACAGATCGGGACGCTGACGCAGCTAGTCGAGCTGAACCTCTACTACAACCAGCTCAGGTGAGCCCGCCCGAGTCTCGCTGTGTTGTGAGGTTGTCAAACTCCAGCGGGCCGATACCGGAGATGATTGGAATGCTGGTCAAGGTGAGTGAAGACGATTGAGGACGGAAGGATGGTGTCTATGTGAAGATATCGATGATATAATGGAGAAGATATCGATGATATGATCAATGGAGTTTTTGATACGATGAGGGTACATGATAGATCATGAGATGAGAGGGAACTGCTATTAGCACGAAGATAACGACTCTCCTCAGTTGAAATACTTGAATGTCGCCTTCAACCTCCTCAACGGAACCCTCCCCTCCCAGGTTTGCTGCTCCTCCATGATACTCCGATCCCTCTCCTCCCCTCTGTTCTCACCTTTCGCTCCCCTCTTTTCCTCTGCCTTCCCTCCTCTCTCCTCCTGGTCCCCCATCACACTTCCTCTACAGAATCTTCCCCCTGTCTGATCTTCTTCTGATCTCCATCATCCCATTTTCTCTTCCATTCCCAACCTCTCCTTTCCTCCTTCGCCTCTCCTTCTGCACTTTTCTCTGTCCTCCGTTCTCACTTCTTTGAAGATGGTCAACCTCCAGCGCCTTGAGCAGCTCGACCTCTCAGTCAACAGAGTGCGTGCCTCCCCTCCTCCTCTTCCTCCTCCTCCTCCTCCTCCTCCTCCTCCTCCTCCTCCTCCTCCTCCTCTTCCTCCTCTTCCTCCTCCTCCTCCTCCTCCTCCTCCTCCCTCGCCCCCGCCCTCTTCCCTCTCGAAGAAGTTTATCTCTTCCCGGATACTCTCAATCCTCTGCGCATTTGTACTCTTGTCTCGTGTCCTTCCCCATCCCTTTTCTCTCTTCTTCCTCCTCTCCCTCCTCCCTCCTCCTCCCTCGTCTCTCTCATCTCCCTCCTCTCCCTCTCTCCCATTCTTGACAGCATGCTTCAAGTTCGTCAACGGAATTCCTGTGGACATGGGCGTCCTCATTTTC
>NW_005434518.1:114977-118248 GCF_000315625.1 Guillardia theta CCMP2712
CCTCCTCTCCTTGCACTACTCCCCTGTCCTTTCCTCTCCTCTCCTCTCCTCTCCTCTCCTCTCCTCTCCTCTCCTCTCCTCTCCTCCCCTCCCTCCCCTCTCCTCTCCTCCTCTCCTCTCCTCTCCTCTCCTCTCCTCCCTCCCTCCCTCCGCTCCCCTCTCCTCTCCTCTCCTCTCCTCTCGTCCCTCCCTCGCTCACTCCTCCATCTGCCCTCTCCTCCTCGCCTCTATCTCACTCTTGCAACTCTCGGGATCCTCATCGTGATACAGAAACATCAGCCTGGACGACAAGGGCAACTGCAGTCAGGACGAGTACTCCATGTGGTACGTCATGGGACACAAGATGCCTTGCAACTCGGCAGTCAGGTATGCAGATGTCGTTTGCGAGGAAGAGAGGAGAGGCGAGGAGCGAGGAGAGAGGAGAGAGGAGTCTGGAGGGTAGCGGGCGGGGAGAGAGAGGGCAGAACAAAGACTGACCAGCCTTCTGAGCAGCAACTCGCAGTGGTGGTGTAACGATTGCAGTGCCCCTTACCCCGCCAACCCCACGGTCGCCTCCTCCTCCTCCTCCTCCTCCTCCTCCTCCTTGCTCTGCGCTTGCCCGTTGAACCTGCTGCAGCTTCTCGCCTCCCCCATGTCTGACTGCCGCCCCAACCTCATCCCCGTCCCTCCTCCTCCCGGCCCGACCACTCAGATGAACGTCCCTGCCACGGTGAGCTCCTCCTCCTCCTCCTCCGCCTCCTCCTCCTCCTCCTTCACTTCCACTTCCACCTCGTTGTCCCCCTCCTCCTTCTCCTCCTCCTTCTCCTCCTCTCCAGCAGGGTCTCAGCTGCTTGACAAGGTGGAAGTCATCTCCTCTCCTGGCCCTTGCCTGCGCCTCGTCATCCTCAATCGATGCACTCGGCAAGAGACCATGTGAGAAACTGATCCCTTCCCTTCCTAGCCTCCCTCCTCCTTCCTCCTCTCCTTTCCCCCTCCACCTCCCTCTTCCTCTCTCCCTCTCTCCCTCTTCCTCTCCCTCTTCCTCTTCCTCTCCCTCTTCCTCTCTTCCTCTCTCTCTCCCTCTCCCTCTCCCTCTCCCACTCCCACTCTCCATGCTCTTCTCTTCACTACTCCACATCCATCACGTCTCATTTCCACTTACCCCATCCTTCCAACACGTCTTCACTTCCCGCTAGCTCGCTTCTCCTCCTCTCCGACCCCTCACAAGCTTTCTCTCGCGTCAGGTATGTGCGGATGTTGTAAGAGCCGACAAGTTCCCGGGCGCCATCGTTGAACCATTCTAACATGTCTATCCCGAGTAAACTCTCGCACGTTTCTCCTCCAGCCCCCCCCCCCTCCGCTTCTTGTTTCTTTCAGTGCTCAAGATTCAGTAGCCATTGGTAACGCCTACCTGAGTACCCCAAGTTGCACTTGAACAGTCGGACTGCTGTGACTCCCCCGCCCTGACTCCCGGAGTCCGGCGGCGGGGGCCCCCGCAGCCCCACGCCGCCTCAGCACGGACGGGCCGCGTCGCGTGCTCGGCAGCTCAGTCACTGCTGGGACTCGCCCGGCCGTGACTGCACGGCGGCGCTGGGACTCCCGGGAGCCCGGTAGTACTGAGCTGACCCCGGGCCCCGGGCCCCGGGCCCGGCCGGGCGATCATGCCGTCAGTGAGGTCACCTATTGAAACCGTTCAAGTTTACTTGTGATCGTTGCGATTGTAACGGAAGATGACGCTTCGGAGTGCTTGTATCATGTCCTGCTGCTGTTGAGGAGGAAGCTCCTCCTCCTCCTCCTCCTCCTCCTCCTTCACCTCCTCCTCCTCCTCCTTCCACTCCTCCTTCCACTCCTCCTTCCACTCCTCCTTCCACTCCTCCTTCCCTTCCTCCTTCACCTCCTCCTCCTCCTCCTCCTTCACCTCCTCCTCCTCCTCCTCCTCCTCCTCCTCCTCCCGTCTTAGTTTTCATCCTCCTTCTGATTACTCCTCCTTCACCGTCCCTCCCTTCCTCCCTCCCTCCTCGTCCTCCCTGACCACCCTCCCTCCTCGTCCTTCCTCGTCCTTCCTCTCCCTCCTCAACATCCGCATGCTCCTGCTCGTCGTCCTCGTGCTCCTCCTTAATTTTCTCAACATCTCTCCTCGCTCTTTTCTTCTTGTCATCCTCGTCTTCGACCTTGTCCCTTTTCACTCTCTGCTCCCCTCGCACTCCCCCTGACCATCGTCATCCTAACACATCTTGCAACATCATCCTTGCATTTCTTTCCCTCCCTCCTACCTCAACGGTTACTCTCATCCTTCCGCCCAGTTCCTTCGCATATCCCTCCCTCCTCCCATCATCCATGTCACTTCCTTTTTGTGCACTGGAGCTTGCAGACGAAGGATTGTTTCTCGTGCATACTCGCTTCTTGTCTCAGTCTGACACTTCTTGGTTCCCTTACAAGCCAGTCTGAAGCTCTAGAGTTCAGCTCTATGGTTGCTGCGGAGTCAGCTTCCGAGCCCTCGAGGTGTTTGGTCCTTCCAGGTCCCCGTCCCGCTGAACTTGCGCAGGTTCTACAAGCACGCGGCATGGAGGATAGCGGTACATATCTTCCCTCCGGCCTTCCCTCCTCTCCCCTCTCTCGCCTTCCCCTCCCCCTGTTCCCTCTCCTCCCGTTCCCTCCCCTCTCTCTCCCTTCCTTGCTGCCTGCTCCAGTCACTCTCAGTCGTCAGGCTGTGGCCTCTGCCTCCCTCGCCGTCGTCGCCTTCGTGGCTCTTACGTTCAGCTCCGGGCCGAGCGCAACGATGCTGGAGGCAGGGAGCGACACGGTCACTGACTCGAGCTCTAGCGGGCATCTGCTGGTAGGGTTGGTCCGGCAGGCTTCTAGCCCGGACTTGTTACACCTCCCCCATGTGACTGAGGCTGCAGCAAGCGCTTGAGAAGTCGATGGACGCCTCGATCGACAACCAAGTCAAGTCGTTTCTGTCTGGTCAGCCCCTCGCCCCTCCCTTCCTGCTCCTCTCCCCGCTTACACCGCCTCTACCCCCCCCTCCCCATCCTCTTCCCTCCTCCTCTCCCCCCGCATTCGCTCCCTGCACCCCCGCTCGGTGATCCTGTCTCGTTCCCTGTTGCAAGTGACTGACACGTCTCGGCAGAACCGAACAAGCTTTCTCCCCAAGATTGAAACCACAAACAGGTCTCTACCGGCTTTTCCCCTTGAGTCAGCAGCTCAGCCTTCTTGCAGACCCTCAAGCTTCTCAGACCCTCCGAGGATGTAGGAGGAGAAACCCGCAAGGTGACTGGAACATGCCTCCATG
>NW_005434518.1:118630-124898 GCF_000315625.1 Guillardia theta CCMP2712
ACCCCCCCCAACCCCCGCCCGCCTCATCTCCTCCGCCTCAGGGCTGCTGCCAAGGAGATGCGCGAGGCGACGATAGCCAAGCAGTACGCGATCCATGCGGAGGCAAGAGGAGGAGGCGATGGAGGTGCCGAAGCTGACGACCCCGCAGGCTGTCGCGGACCAGCGAGCGAAAGAACTGGACGCGATGGTGCGACTCTCCTCCTCCTCCTCCTCCTCCTCCTCCTCGCTCATCGTCTGCTCCCTCCAGGTTGACTCGGACAGACACGCTGCCCTTCAGCGGGTCAAGGCGAAAGCCGCAGCTCTCGCTCGTCGTCCGACTGCTCGCGAGCAGGTCAGAGCAGTAGCGAGCTGCTTCTTCTGATCTTGACACAGGCAAAGTCTCCAGCTGAGACTCAGCACAAGGTAAGGGCGCTTGCTGGTGGGATAGTGGGCTGATCGGCCCCAGGTGGTGAAGGCGAAGGAGGCGGGAGGAGCGACAGGGGAGAGTGGGGCGAAGAAGCTGCAGGCGTATCTGCGGGAGGAGAAGGCGCTCAAGGAGAAGATCAAGCGAGCGGAGGAGGCAGCGGCGAAGAGAGACAAGGGCGAGGAGGGGACGGAGGCAGCGGGAAGAGGAAGAGGAGGAGCGGAGGGGACTGTCGTCTCTACTCTGGTCGTGCGGGAGGGTGCGAGGGCGATGAGAATGTGACGGGCCGGCAGGCGAAGACCCTGTACGCCAACAAGCAGACCATCGCCAAGGACGAGAAGATCGCCGCGATGCTCAGGAAGCAGCAGGTGAGTCTGCTGCCCTCAGCGTGACTCTCTCATGCCTCAAGGCAGGACTCCCTCCAGCAGGACATGCAGCGACTGAAGCGAAAGAACGACATGCTGGCGCAGCAGGTAGGACGAGACTCGAGACCCTCTCCCCTCCCATTGGCTGGCCCTCACCCTCCCCTAACTTTCTCCCCTGCCTCTCCCTCCCCTGATTGACTTTTCTGCCCCTCCCTCCGTTTGACTGACTCCTTTCATCGCAGAAACATTCCAGCTGATACTCCGGATATTTCTCGCGATGGGGGAGGTGGTGAGAACCCGCACTAGAGCCGGCCGGCTTGTACAAAAGGAGAGAAAACAAGGAAGAGTGTTAGTGGGAGTGAACCTCTCCATAATCGGCTTTCTTTCCTGTCTGTTTCACTCATGCCCCCTGTCTCATTCTACAACCCATTCGAGATTGGCTCTTCTAGCTCCCTTACAATGTTGGTACGAACCCGTCGATCTTGAGGATCATTCTCACCGCTTCTGTGGCAAGTTCCAGCGCGCTGGAGCTGACGAGGAGGGGCTGGACGACATTCTCCTCCATCATGTTGCTGATGGTTCCCTTCCTGACGTTGATCCCTGCGTTCTTGTCGCCGTTCGCATGCATCAGCCGCAGGGTCGTGACGATGTTGATCGGGTTCAGACCAGCGTTCTCCGCCAGTGTTGCGGGGATGATCTCGAGGGCCTCGGCATAAGCCCGCACGCAGTAGCTCTCTGCTCCCCCGAGGGTCTTGGAGTACTCCATCAGTCTCTGTGAGACCTCCATCTCCGGGGCGCTGCCTCCCGGGATCATGAACTTCCTCTTCAACAAGCTTCTCACGACACAGAGCGCGTCGTGGATGGATCGCTCGTTCTCCTCCAGCACCAGCTTGTTCGATCCGCGGCAGAGGATGGAGACGGTCTTGCAGGGCTTTGGAACGCCAGTGATCTTAACGATCTTCCCGTCGCTCGTGCCGATCTCCTCGACAAGGTCGGCCTTTCCAAGTTTCTCAGGTCGAAGGGCGTCGGCGCTTGCGATGGGAACACACTGGAGAGTCCTGCAAATGAATTCGATCTCGTCCCTCTCGATATCCCGCACAAGCATAATCTTCAGCTTGGCGAGGAAGTGCAAGCCGAGGTCGGTGATAGCATCACGAAGGATAGACTTCTGGAGGAGGACGACGTTGCAGCCGGTCTTGGCGATCTTCTTGCACAGGTCGGCAATGTATGTGCGCTCTTCCTTCAAGATACGATCCATCTGCTGATAATCTGAAATCACCACTGAGTTCTCTATATCAGTCTTGGGCGGGGACAACTGGAACTGCAGAACCGCGATCTTTGCGTTCTGAACCCTCGTCGGCCCTCCTGCTCCCTTTGCTGCCTTCTGAGTGAAAACGATTCCATCAACCAACTCTGTATCATCAACAGTTCCTCCTAGTTTGCGCACAACCCTAATCATGTTCAAATCTGCATTGTTGTCCAGCGGATCTGCTATCTTCATGACCGCGTCCACGGCGAGAGGAGCGAGGAGGGAGGAGTTTTGAGACACCACCTTTGAGGAGAGAGACGTATTGGTACACTTGATGAGAGATTCTCTGTCGTTGAAATCAACAGGGGTTCCCATTTCCTGCAGGATCTCTGTTGACTTCTTGCACGCGAGTTGAAAGGCGTCCGATATCTGGTTTGGATGAATCCCGCGGTTCAGCAGTCCGCTGCAGGCATTCAAGAGTCCTCCAGCCATGACCACAACGCTGGTTGTTCCATCACCAGCCTCAATATCTTGAGACTTTGACAACTCCACCATCTGCAGACAAATTCATCAGGAACAAATCACAGCCAATCGCCATTTTCCACACAGCGTTCTCATTTTCAATTGCAAGCAAAAGAAAAAAACGAGACAGCATTTGAATAGAGAAGATTGTATAGTTGAGACGATCAAGAGGTCATATAAACTCACCATCTTAGCTGTTGGGTGGGAAACCGACATCTGTCGGAGGATAGTTGCACCGTCGTTGGTGATGATCACCTCACCATCAGCAGTCTGGATCTGTGAACCCTCAAGACGTCAGTGAGAGCCAGCTAACACGTTGAACGATACCATCTTGTCCATTCCACGAGGACCAAGACTAGTTCGGACAGCATCCGCAATGGCTATCAAGACAGTCAGGCAAAATTTCTGGGTTTACTAATGCTTGCCTTTTGCGGACATGATGTTGGACTTGCGAACATCGTCCTGTTGGGACTTATTGTCGAACTGCTCCCCCTTGGACATCTATTGAGGCAAAAAGTTCACTACGGATCCATGTGATGCAAGAATCGAGCCGATGAGACGAAATAATATGAAAGGCAGGCTGGAACTAGTGCTGGTTGTTGAAGGAACCAAGTAAGGGAAGTGAAGGAGGAGGGGGCGATGGTGAACATGATCGTGTTGGGTCGTCATGAGGAGGAACTTAATGCCTGTGCTCCTCTGCTAAAGGATGATGAAAAATAGGAGCTCACAAGGCATGCCAGCAGAATTTGTTGAGGGTCTGACGGAGAGGGGATGATAGTTGAGCGACAAAAACTTGTTGACGATGATCGTGATGAAACAGGAGGTGGAGCAGACGAACAAGGGGGATGACGATGGGAAAGACGGCAGAGAACGGGGGGAGGAGCAAGCTCAGCCGCAGCTGCAGCTGCAGCTGCAGCTGCGGCAGAGCCTGACATGGCGCAGGAAAAGGCGGGAAAGGATGTTTTGAGGAACGAGGAGAGGTGGATCATGGGGGGTAGGGTACCAAATGTAGGGGTGAATTGCCGCAGGGTTGAAAAAAATAGGGGTACGAAATACGAAGTGGATCAAGTACCCCCATTTATTCTGCAAGAAAATATCATGAAAGGGGTCCAAAAAGATGGATACCCTAATTTGAGGTGAGGGTGGTAAAATTTGACTGTTTATGGGGTAGGGTTATCAGTAGTGGAACGTGGGGTCATTTATCTTTTTTTTCTTGAATTTTAGTTAAGAATATTACAAATAGCTCAAGTAATTTTATTTTAATTTCAATAGCTTAAGTCATTTTCTTGTCCAAACCGAGGCAGACTCTCACGACCCCTACCCTGCGACAGGTACCACACACCCCCATTTTATCACTATAAACTACCCCTCATGTACACCTAGTACCACCCCCACCATTCACAGTTTGTGCTTTCTATCACCTTTCCTCTCGAAGGACCCCACCCGTCTCCCAAACCACCCCACCCACCACTTAGGATCAAAGGAAATCCATTACACCCCGTAGAATTACTACAAAGACCCCCATAAAGTACCCCACCAATAGAGTTGATACACTACCCCTACCCTATGTCGCTTGTCGCCCCCTTGCAAGCCTTCACTAGTATGCGCCCCATGCTGCGGTTTCGAAGCTTCCTAGCATCGCGCGCGACCTCCACAGCCTGCCTCTCCTCCTCCTCCTCCTCCTCCTCCTCCTCCTCCTCCTGTAAGGCTTCGACTCATCACTCCACTTCACCCTTGCTCCAGTCTTCTTCCACCACCACTCCGTCTACTTTTACCTTGTCTGGTCATGCCGGTGGCTCAGCTTTGAAACGGTCTGACTCCTCCTCCCGCCTCAAATGTCAACGAAAGTCTGTCCGTCCTTATGCATTCGGAATGAACATGGGCCTGCCGACCAACCTGTCGCACCCTGCTGCTCAACATGGCCGGCGTCAAGTTCCCTTGAGCGGCATGTGCCAACCCGCGAGGAGTTTGCACACAGGAGGGGAGCAAGAGCAGCAGGTTCTGGAGCAGCTGAAGAATGTGATAGACCCAGACCTCCATCAGGACATCGTCTCTCTGGGGTTCGTGCAGAATCTCACTATCAGGGAGGGGTTGTTTCGTTCGACCTCGTCCTCACGACGCCTGCCTGTCCTGTGAAGGACAAGTTCAAGAAGGACTGCACGGACCTCATTAAGCAGCTGCCATGGGTGAAGGACGTGAAACTCACTCTGAGCTCTCAGCACAGGCCTGCAGGAGGCGGTCAGAAGGTGGAGAACTCCCAGACCGGCTTGAAGGACGTGAAGAGGATCATTGCCGTATCCAGCGCCAAGGGAGGGTCGGGAAGTCAACGGTAGCTGTCAATCTTGCCTTCAGCATCGCCAAGCTGGGCGGGAAGGTTGGGATCTTCGATGCAGACATCTATGGCCCGAGCCTCCCTACCATGGTGGGCGTTGAGAACCCGCGGGTAGTCAGGTCGCAGACCAACGAGGAGAGGATCGCTCCGCTGCACTACCAGGACGTGAAGTTGATGTCCTATGGCTTCACGGCCAAGGCTCGAGGAGGACAGGCATCGATCATGCGAGGGCCCATGGTAGCGTCTACTGTCCACCAGCTGCTCGCGTTCACTGATTGGTGAGATCGGGGGCGATGGCGGTGAGGGATTGAGTGTGAGAGAAGGAAGCGGAAGGATAGAGGGAGCTAATAGAGGCGAGAGAGAGAGGAAGGAGGAGAGAGGGAAAGGAAGGAGAAAACAAAAGGCAAGAGAGAAAGGAACAGTAGAGAGAGAAGCGAAGGAAAACAGGGAGGAGGAGCAAGGAGGAGAGCGACGAAGAAGGAGCAGAAGGAGGGAGGGAGGGAGGGAGGGAGGAGGAGGAGGAGGAGGAGGAGGAGGAGGATATCAACTATCGATTACGTTGCTCGCTGTGTCAATGACTGACGGTCGCAGGGGCGAACTTGACTACCTCGTCCTTGACTTCCCTCCCGGAACCGGAGACATCCAACTCACCATCTGCCAGGTTGACAGTAGTGACGCTATGGCGGCAACTTGGCTCCCTGACCTTGACTGTGCTGGCAGCAAGTGAACATCGACGGGGCTGTCATAGTGACGACTCCGCAGAAGGTGACGTCTGCTGTCCTGGCCGCCTGCCGCCCTGATCCCCCTCCTGCTTCAGCTCAGCTTCGTGGACGTTGTCCGGGGCATCGAGATGTTTGACACGTTGAACGTCCCCATAGGTGGAGGAACCCTGCTCAGTGTCAGCTGGGGAGTTTGACGTTTTTGTTTCCTCCCTGCCCAGTTGCGCTCGTGGAGAACATGTCCTACTTCGACTGCTCGTGCGGGACGAGACACTTCCCGTTCGGCGAAGGACACAGTCAGAAGGTGAGCGAGAGAGGAGGAGAGGGAGCTTGTGAAGGGGGAGGGGAGGGGAGGGGAGAGGGAGTCAAGGGGAAAGGAGGAAGGGGGAGAAGAAGCGAACGGGAAGTTTGAAGGAGGAAGGACAGGGGAGGTAGGGGGTGCGGGAGGGAGGGACGGAGGGACGGAGGGACGGAGGGGGGGGAGGGGAGGGGAGGGACGGAGGGAGTTGTGCAGCATGCATTACAAATATGCTCAGAGGTGTGGAGGGATAAGATTTTCTCGCAGATCTCCGACCAGTATGGCACCCCTAGCGCCGTAGTGCTGCCGATCCACTCGTCATTGAGGTGACCTAATCCTCCTCCTCCTCCTCCTCCTCCTCCTCCTCCTCCTCCTCCTCC
>NW_005434517.1:0-17802 GCF_000315625.1 Guillardia theta CCMP2712
AGTGTCTGCTCTAATCTCACCCTCCTTGAGGCGCATGAGAGAAGATTCAAATCCCATGCCTCGAGATAGTTCCCCAAGACATCTGTAGATGAGATCACCAGCATCTCAGCCGCCTTCCCTCCGACACAACAGCACACTCCTCCTCCAACGCACCTGTCAGGATATCTTCACTCAGCTGCAGCAAGATGCTGTTCGTGACCGCCGGGTTCTGGATCTCCTCGTTCAGGAACCTGCTTCCCGCGTCAACAACTTTCACTTCCACCCTTCACACATCACCGGGGGCCCTCCAGGCTAGTCTCTGCATCCCCCTGCTTCCCGATCAGCTCCAGCACACCCTGCGGGAGGAGGTGAGGAGAGAGGAGACGATGACAGGAGGTCAACCCTTCGCAGAGCCATCATGTCCTCATACGCCTTCTTCGCGTTCGGGTCGCTATCGGGCTGATCAAAGGAGATCTGTCATGGAGATAAAAACCAGAGGATGGGAGCACAGGGGGAGGCGGAGGAGACGAGATAGAGGAGGGATCAGGCACTGCAAACAGCATCCTCAATGCTACAACCAAGTGACAACATGACGGTAGGGCAGATGCAGGACATCAGACGGAGGGTTCATAGCGTTGCACCTCCTCCTCGAGGTTGTGATCTCGTTGAAGGATCGAGATCCCTGTGTCTAGGAGCAGGAGAGCAGCCGATTGTTTCCCAAGGGCAGATTGCGCAGCTGCAGCTCGTAGGTAACCCTGATGCCATGAAGTAAACACGCCAACATCTCCACCACCACCACCTTCTCCTCCTCCTCCCTCCTCCTCCCTCCTTCTTTGCTTTTCCTCCCCTTCTTCATGCCTCTCCATCCCTCCCGTCTCGCGTCTTCCTGTCCTCCTTCTCTCTGCATCACCTTGACAAACTCGGGGAACTTCGAGATGCTCTTCTGAGCGCTCTCGAGTGCAAGAATCGCTTGGTTCATGCGGAGGAACGAGATCGATTTGTTGCACAGGATTTGGGGCTCCGCGCTCCTGATGATATTACTTTCGACGTCGTCATCTGCAGCCAGTCATGCACAGTCTCGCTATGCAGCGCGAGGAGAGAGAGAACTTTCACCTTCGACCTGGCAGGCAGCAAGCGCGTCGTTGTAATGCCTGATCGCCACGGCATACGACCTTCGACCGAACGCGAAGTTTGCGGCTGCCTTGGAATTGAGGACCTTGGTTCAAGTATCAGCTCAGGTTGACCTCTTCTCAGCAGCACAACCTGCTCTTCGCGCTTCGCCAACAAGCCTTTCTTGAGCTTCCTCACCAGGTCTGCCTTCTCGACGCAGTCACTGTAATCGATTTTCTGCACAGATGCAAGACACGGCGAGCGTCAAACAGAACTGACTCAAGACTGCTCAAGAATTCACCAGTTTTTCCAACTCATGCTTGAGCTGTCGAGCTGGCATTGACTCTACCATCTGCAAAAGACATTTATTCGAGGCATTGAGGGCATTTCTTGCTAAACAACAAGCAAGACATCCTTGCCCTTGTTCACATTTCCTTCCCCTCCCTTCCCCTCGCTTCCCCTGCCTTCCCCTGCCTTCCCCTGCCTTCCCCTCCCTTACCACCCCTTCCCCTCCCTTCCCCTCTCCGCATCTGCCTCAATCTCTCCCTTCCTATTTCCGACCATTCCTTCCGGATTCTTCTGCCATACACACGTCCCTCAATCCGTCAAGCTCCTGCTTGTTCTCCCCTCACCATTGTCTTTCCTGTAGCCCTCTGTCCTGTGCTCTTGTCTTCTTCCCTTCATCCCTCCACCTCTCCCTGCTTCCCTCCTGCCCCCTCCCTCCCGCTCTCCCTCCGATGAGCCTTCCCCATTTTCCATCTCTTTGCTAAACACATGGCAGCTAATTGAATAATAATACTTCCCACCTTGACTTGATTGCCGCAGTGCGGGGACCCGGGCTCCGCCGGGTGACTCACTGACCCGGGCCGCCGCCGGCCGGCGGGCCCGGCGGGCCCGGAGTAAAGTTTTATTATATACCAACCAATAAGTTTTAAATCAGCACCTGGTTTGAATGATGAGTAAAGAATTTACTGGTACTCGCCAACTGAGCTTGTACCGCCCCGATCTTGTAACCCCATGTCAAGGTTGACTCGGACGCGATCATCGGATAGCAATGTCGAGCAGGCTGGCGGTTTGCGCGCTCTGGCTGGTGGTTCTGGCAGGCTGGGCATGGCAGGCTGAGGGAGCAAGAAACTTGACTTGCGGGAAGTGTGTGTTTCATGTCTCAGACGAGGGCTTGTTGACCAGGGAGGGAAGCAACTGTGGTGCTGGTTGCGGTGCTCTTGATTTCAGTGATTCATGGGGCATTCGGAATATCTCCAACGGGACTTTTGACGGGCTGTCGAGCTTGCAGCATCTAGATCTCAGCAACAACGAGCTGTCGAGTCTACCAGCAGGAGTGTTTGACCGGCTGTCAAACTTGCAGGGGCTGGATCTCTACAACAACAGGCTGTCGAGTCTACCAGCAGGAGTGTTCGACAGTCTTTTGAAGTTGTTCAGTTTAAATCTCTATAACAACAAGTTACAGAATCTACCAGCAGGAGTCTTCGACAATCTATCTATGATGTGGTCTTTATATCTCAACGATAATCTGTTGGCGAGTCTTCCTGCAGGAGTCTTGGACGGAACCCCAAACTTAATGTGGCTGAGTCTCAACAACAATAAGCTGTCCAGTCTTCCTGCTGGAGTATTCAACAGGACCTCAGCTTTGATGTGGCTGTATCTTGAGAACAACGAGCTGGAAAGTGTTCCTGCAGGAGTGTTTGATGGTCTCTCCAGAACGTGTTCCATGTCTCTCGACCACCACGTCCTATCACTTCTTCCCGCAGGAAGCTTTGACAAGCTCCGGACATGTCTGAGCCTGTCCCTCTTCGACGACAAGCTGTCCAGTCTTCCTGCAGGAGTCTTCAATGGTCTTTCGAAGTTGCGTGGGATATATCTGGAATACTATAATCTGTCTAGTCTTCCGTTGGAGTCTTCGACGGGCTCTCAGGCTTAGAGCAGCTGGTTGTTGCCAACACCAAGCTGTCTCATCTCCCTGCTGGAATATTTGATGGGCTCTCGAGCTTGCAGTCGCTATTTCTTCCCATCAATAATATCGTTAGTCTCCCTGCTGGGGTGTTTAACAGACTCACGAGCCTGAGGGTGCTGAATCTCCGTGACAACGAGCTATTCAGTCTTCCTCCTGCAGTCTTCAACGGACTTTCAAGCTTGGAGGAGATAAATCTCAACAACAACGAGCTGCAGAGTCTTCCTGCTGAAGTCTTCATGAATCTATCGAGCTTGCAGCATCTTTATCTCAACAACAACCAGCTAACAAGTCTTCCTGATGCAATCTTTGACGGCCTCTCAAGCTCTTCTCTTCGTAGTATATCTATTGCCAACAACAGGCTCTCCTGTATATCCTCCACCGCTTTCTCTGGTTTGCCTCAGGACGTCTATTTGGACCTCAGATACAACAAGCTAACTTGTTACCACTCCTCGTGGCCCGCGAGCACTATGTGGGATGCGGGCCTAGCGGTATGCTTGAACGAGACTCTCTGTCTCGACAGCCAACCAGCCATGGTCCTCCCATCGGCACACGGATGGGCCCTTCGCCCGGAGTATCTGAGGTGCCGCATGAAAGACTCCTGGGACACCATCATCCATGATGGGCTGCAGGCAAGGAACCAGACCTTCAGGACAGGCGGGCTCGGGATGCTGATGACCCGGAGGAAGTACGAGGTGTGGGTGTGCAGCTCTCGAGACGAGTGTGCAGCGGGAGGGAGAGGTTTCTGCTATGTGTACGACGAGGAGGGGCAGCGGTTCGTTCCCTGGTGACTCTTGTGGAGGTGACGCTCGAGTGAGGGACTGAGAGGATGTTGTGCAGGGGTCTAGAGGACGAGCTGGTGCTCAGCTGATGATTTCATCGATTCAAGATCAAGAGGCTATCAGCAAGCTCAAGGATTGCATGGGCCGCCACCGAAGCCTGCAGGCCGCCCAGCACGGCTGGTCACTGCCACTTGGACGACCGGGCGCACTCAGCCTCGGTGATACCACCGCGGCAGCCTGACCATACAGTCCAACTTGTACCATAGAAAGAAAAAACTGTACTACTAAGTGAATTGATAAGCTCATTAGCCTTGAACGCCGCAACATGTACTAGTCTGACTCATCAGTCAGCCAGCATGCCATGGGGCCGTAACTTGCGGCCGGTATTGACTTCAAACATGACAAGAGACCAAGGTGGCGCAAACTTGGGTTGGACGCTACTAGCTGAGGGAAGTACGGCAGAGCCCGGCCCTCCACAATCCGATCAGCTGAGCACCAGCTCGTCCTCTAGACCCCTGCACAACATCCTCTCAGTCCCTCACTCGAGCGTCACCTCCACAAGAGTCACCAGGGAACGAACCGCTGCCCCTCCTCGTCGTACACATAGCAGAAACCTCTCCCTCCCGCTGCACACTCGTCTCGAGAGCTGCACACCCACACCTCGTACTTGCCCAGCACAATCCACCTCCCGAGCCCGCCTGTCCTGAAGGTCTGGTTCCTTGCCTGCAGCCCATCATGGATGATGGTGTCCCAGGAGTCTTTCATGCGGCACCCCAGATACTCCGGGCGAAGGGCCCATCCGTGTGCCGACCCGTTGGCCTGTGAGACGTTGGCCACGCCGACTGCCGGGGCGGTGGATGGAGGGGGTGACGGGCTGGTCGACGGGGCGACGGCAGGTGACGGGCTGGTCGACGGGGCGACGGCAGGTGACGGGCTGGTCGACGGGGCGACGGCAGGTGACGGGCTGGTCGACGGGGCGACGGCAGGTGACGGGCTGGTCGACGGGGCGACGGCAGGTGACGGGCTGGTCGACGGGGCGACGGCAGGTGACGGGCTGGTCGACGGGGCGACGGCAGGTGACGGGCTGGTCGACGGGGCGACGGCAGGTGACGGGCTGGTCGACGGGGCGACGGCAGGTGACGGGCTGGTAGACGGGGCGACGGCAGATGACGGGCTGGTAGACGGGGCGACGACGGTTGACGTGGAGGACAAGCCTTGAGAGATCTCAGGGGACGTGGACTCTGACGAGGTCGTAGATGGGATGACTGTTGTTGGTTGGCTGTCGAGACAGAGAGTTTCGTTCAAGCATACCGCTAGGCCCGCATCCCACCTAGTGCTCGGAGGCCATGAGGAATGATGACAAGGCAGATTGTTGTATCTGAGGTCCAAACTGCAGCCTTGAGGCAAACCAGAGAAAGCGGTGGAGGAGATACAGGAGAGCCTGTTGTTGGCAATAGATATACTGCGAAGAGAAGAGCTTGAGAGGCCGTCGAAGACTCCAGCAGGAAGGCTCTGTAGCTTATTGTATTCTAGCGCTACAGTTTGCAGGCTCGAGAGCCCGTCAAACAATCCTGTAGGAAGTCTTTGCAACAGGTTGTTATTGACCTTTAGAGACTGTACGCTAGAGAGGTTCTTGAAGACTCTCGTGGGAAGACTGGAAAGCAGGTTGTATCCGAGTGTTAGAGAGTACACTCTCGAGAGATTGTCGAATACTCCTATCGAAAGATTCTTCAACAGGTTGTTGTCGAGATATAGCTCCTGCAAGCTCGAAAGCCTGTCAAACACTCCTCCAGGGAGACTGGACAGCTGGTTGTATTCAAGACGAATGAGGGACAAGCTCAAGAGATTATCGAAAATGCCTGAAGGAATGCCAGACAGCAGGTTGTAGCTCAGGTCAAGCTGTGACAAGCCAATGAGTCTGTCAAAGATTCCAGGAGGAAGACTCTCTAACATGTTGCTACCAAGATCCAGCACGCGCAAGCTCGAGAGACTGTCAAACACTCCTGAAGGGAGATTGGACAGCTCATTGTTGTTGAGATAAAGCTCCTCCAAGCTCGTAAGCCCGTTAAATAATCCCGTTGGAACTCTCTCCATCATGGTGTCATGAAGACTCAGGATCTTCAAGCCTGAGAGCCCGTCGAACACTCTAGCAGGAAGGCTAGAGAAATTGTAGTTCTTGAAATACAGCCCCTGTAAGCTCGAGAGCCCGTCAAAGGCTCCCACAGCAAGTGTGCTGGACAGCTTGTCGGCATACAGCGCTACGGTCAGGCGCGAGAGCGTGCTGACTGCTGTAGGCAAGGAGGGTAGGACATTGTGGTCGATTGCTAACCAGAACATCTTCATGCAACCATCACAGACTCCAGAAGGAAGACTGGACAGCAAGTTGTTGTGGAGGCCTAGGAAATCTAAGTTCCTAAGCCCATTGAAGACTCCTGCAGGTAGACTGGACAGCTTGTTGTAGGAGAGACCCAGCCAGAGCAAGAGAATTTGTTCTTGAATATCCCTGAAGGAAGAGTTGACAGCTTGTTATAGTTGAGATGAAGATACGCCAAGCCCGGCATCCCATCGAACACTCCTGGTGGTAGACTCGACAACTGGTTCCCCTCAAGACTCATTTCGTATATGCTTGGCAACCCATCGAAGGTCCCGATCGAGATGTTGCGAATACCAAAGTCACTGAGTCCTAGGTAAGAGCAAGAACAGTCGCTTCCCTCCCTGGTCAACAAGCCCGCGTCTGAGACACGAAACACACACTTCCCGCAATTGAAGCTACTTGCTCCCTCAGCCCGCCATGCCCAGCCTTCGAGAACCACCAGCCAGAGCGCGCATAGAGCTAGCCTGCCTGTCATTCACTCACAAGGGGGCAATCTCTTTACTCAAAGTTATGGCAATCACTTTGTAGCAGCTAAAAGGTACCGGCATGCAGATTGTGTATTGCCATCATCTTTACTCAAAATCATTTATATATGTATTTTTGCTTCAATGATGGGTACATGTATCTACATCAATAAATATTATTATTTCAATTCCATACAGGTGCAACTCTATGGATCTCAGTACCTGATCACTTGTACACTCCTACAAAGTGCCTGGTACTGAGCAGGGGTGTGGGGTGGGGTGGAGGTAGTTGACATGCACCCCTGTAACACAGTCAGAAGTTGATATCAGGATAAGTGGTGGGTGCTCATACCCCACCCACCGCAAATCCTACCGACATTAGAGGTACCAGGCACCCTGACCCCAAGTTACCACTGTCAGATTAGGAGGGGTACATCCTTTCATACCCACCCCTCAAATAATGAGAATCTCTGTCGTGTGGGGGGTACTACACTTGAGAGTTGATTGACCCAAGAGTACCCCACCCCCAGTATTTCAATCATCCAAAGGAGCTCACGTAGGCACCACCCCTTCCTACCCCCACCCTGGGCTCACTTAATCAGAAGTAAACCCGCATGCCTCCTCAAGGAATAAGCACCCCTACCCCTTTCAGGAAATGAAGGTACCCCTACCCCCATTGAGAATACCCACCCCCTTTCCATCCTCTCTGTCTGCTTCCTCTCATGCCCATGATATTATCCGCAGCGCTTGCTACAGCCTCCTCCTCCTCTCCCTCCTCCCTGCACGCTCTTCCTTCCTCCCCTCGATGCTCCACATCCAGGATCTCTGCTACGCCCATTTCTTGAATGCTCTTCATCCATGCTCAGCTCCGTTTGCATTGCCCCTGCATGCCTCCCCCATGATAGCCGTCTTTGTGCGAACGCTTGCGAAAGCTTTCTCAGTTACTTATCCCTGCTTCACCAT
Organism: Guillardia theta CCMP2712; assembly: GCF_000315625.1. Lineage (NCBI taxonomy): Eukaryota > Cryptophyceae > Pyrenomonadales > Geminigeraceae > Guillardia > Guillardia theta. The sequence goes on from NW_005434517.1 coordinate 7,642, forward strand.
AACCATCAAATAGGCCGAGTGTGACCCTCTTTCCGTTTTCTCTGAACCTACGCTGATTTGGTATTCTGGCCATGAGATCTTTCCTGCAAACAGTTTACCTCCCCCCCATACGTCTTTGAGCAAGCAGCACAAACCACCTCCGACCATTCCGACGATCTTCCTCACATCAAATCTTCATGCTATCCAAACCATGCTGAGGGCTCGATATTGTACCCTTGTTGAAACGAAAACTCCAGCACTTCAAGACATGTGAATGCTTGCATGGAAAAGTTAACTTAGAACAATGGAATACCAACAGACATGCCATCGAATCTTTAGCCTATCACCCCAGACGAAATGTCAAATGTGTTTGACGTGTTACAACAGGCGTTCCCAACAGAGAGCGTGACTCGTCTCCAGCTGCTCCACATGAACTGAATCTTGAGCACCAAAAGCAAAGAAAGGAAAGGAAAGGAGTAGCATCTGTTTGGAGAAGACAAGATCACGATTGCGGTATCTGAATCGGATGAGGATGAATGGGAAATGTCTGACATGCATGCAGCTTTTCAATGATATGAAGCATCCCAACGGGACAGAACCTTACCAGGCTCGTACGGCGGCTGATCCCACAAATGGGTGGCCGGCCACTCCTGATGTCGACTCGAACACCATTTCAGCGCATGAGAGGTGAGGAAAGCATCCGTATCAAACAGATTGCTCATATTTGATTCTGTTCTAGCACTGTCATCGCGCCATTTGACCTGAACAACTCTCACGCTGCTCGCAAACACCATGAGGAGATTCAGACGTTGTTGTCGAAGCTCAAGACTGCACAGGTGTGAGGATGAGAATCAGACATAGTTTGATCTCACTGTTGTGCTAAGGCTGACCTGAGAGCGAGCGAGACGAGGCTGAAGAGTGTGGAGGTCGAGAACATGCAGCTCAAGGAGGGCTGTGTCAGGCTTCAGGCCGCCCTGAAGACTTCGAATGAACAGCTCCAAGACGCTACCCAGCGCCTCCGTGTCGTGACTCAGGTGTCTATCGCTCGCAGTGATGCATACACGTGATTGCCTTACCAGGACAAAGCTCGTTTGGAGATCTCTTATGAAGAACTTAAGCAGAAGGTGACGATGAGGCCTTGCTGGCTTGAGAGTGCTGACAACATCTGCAAGGCCTCGAAAGAGCCGACTCGAGTCGAAGAAGTGATTGTGGTGAATCGTTGGGATGACGTGGTCTTTGCTCAACCTGATCTCGTTGTTTAAGAAGTCAAACATCGAAAACAAGTCTGGCTTCACAGAGATCGAGGTGCTTTGCGTTAGGGGTATCAAACAAGGTCTAACAGTTACTCGCAGAGGTTTCAGCAGGCATTGCAGGCACAACAGGCAAATCAGTTGCCGCAAGTGGAGCAAGCAGCAATACAGCCCGAACAGCCAGCGCAGGAGGAGCAGAAAAGTCAGCAGACACTGGAGGAGCAGCAGCAAGAGCAGCAAGAGCAGGAAGCAGGGAGGATAACTGGAGTTGGGCTGACTTTGGAGGCTCCTGCCAGAGGGATCTTCCCTGTGGTCAGTAGAGCCTTCTCACCTGAAATCAGTGAGACTGTTCCGGCAGGTCTCCTCAGTCACAGTAGGAGGTTCTGCGTTCGCTAGCAACAAGATATCCAAAGGAGATATTTTGGTCGCTGTCAAAGACTCAAGCAGGTACCATGCTGACCTTCGGATCGTTGCGTACAGACTGACTGATATGGGCCCAGGGCTTCTGAGTTCGTTCAGACCAGCGGGAAGTCGATCGATCAAACCTGCAAGCTGGTTCTGGGACCGGAAGGCACCGATGTCACGCTCAAGTACCTTGAGATGTTGAGGGTTAGCCTTTAGAGATTCAAACTTTGATCTTGACAGGTTTCGTCGCGCCAAGACCATTGCATCTGAGGTGGGACTCTAACAGCACCTTGACACAAGACGTTTCAGAGGCTGATCTTTGACGAAGGGATACGTTGAGTTCGATTGTGTCTTGCGACGCGGAAACGTTGCAAGGTGTGGGATTTTCTCTCAAATGACCCTTCTCCTTCTAACACCTTTATTTCTACAGCAACAATCAAGAGGTCAGCAATTTTCATCGTTCAAACCTCTCTGAAATGTCATATAAGTCTACTCCTTCACCTGTTACAACCTTTCAAGACGATCTTGCTGAGACGACAGACAAGCTGCTGCAAGAGGCTCAAATATGGGCCATCAAGTCCAAGCTCAGTCACATACACAAGACCGAACTCGAGGAACTTGTCCAACACGCTTTGCGATCGTATGACATGACATGCAGATGGTTGTCAAGCTGGTGGAGGCGAAGTGGATTCCTCTCGACGAGATCTTGAACCCTGAGGTGTCGCAGTTATCAATAAGACTTTCAGGGCTGACGCCTCGAGCAGCCCATCGACAGCGGAACTTTCAGCACCATCGAGAAGGCGATCTGGAGGTGACGGCATCAACATGTCGAGACGATGAGCGATGACCCTGTCTTAGAGGTCGCCACGTTGCTGTGAAGCGAGTGAGCAGAGACAGCTTCCGCACCGTCAACAACCAGCTTGAAGGGAGTGTCGCTCAAGTGCTCTAGACTCCCTGGGACTTGCTCCCTCGACCTCACGTGTGTTGTTCAGGTTCTCCGCGGCGTCATGCTGGAGCTTGACATCGTGACCATGCTTGAGCATCCCTGCGTCTGTCAATATTACGGCACTGTGGCTCACTTTCCTCCCGATGGGTACCCTGCCGTGCTCTTGGGGGTTGAGGTGACTGTTGACCAGGGGCGACATGCAACTTGGTCTTGTGTTCGCGCTCTGTGCTGGGAACCTACACAATGCTCTGCATCCGCCGTCAGGGAAAGCAGGTCAGTCTTGCTCTGGGTGGATCACGCTCTTGACATGTGGAAAGACTTGTCTTTGGACTTGAAGATGGTGATCGCAGCAGACATCGCAGAGGTAAGACATGGCGATATGTGTTTCCTGAACGGCATTCTCCTCTCCCTCTGGATCCTTGAGAGACTTGCCCGCGCCTGGTCGCCCTTGTCAGATCTCCTGACTGGAAGCCAGGGTGTCACTTACCTGCATAGTCTGAACATTATCCATCGGGACCTGAGCAGGTTATGTTGGAGGCTCAAAGTGATGTGTGTCTTGACGTTGATATTGTGCAGCCGAAACATCTTGTTGAACAACGCCTCTCGAGCTCTGATCGCAGACTTTGGTGATTATATGCTCACCTGGCTCCTCGTTGTGACTGTTTTGTCTCAAGGATGCGCTCGTAGGATGACCAGCGAGTCTGGCTACAACTCAACCACCATCTCCGGGAGGTATCCTGACATCTCCTGTCTTGATATCTTGCTGTTGGTCCGAGTCTCAAACTTCGCATGTCAGCCCTGCCTACATGCCGCCTGAACAGCTCACCGGGGCCACCTTGACCTTGAAGTCAGGTGAGCAACTTCAACACCGCAAAATCCCTTCCCTTGCTCCCTCCTCTTGTCAAACTCCCCTTCTGAAGCTTGCTCCTACCAGACGTCTTTGCCTACGGAGTTCTCCTCTGGGAGCTCCTCTCTGAGCAGGTCCTGCTCCCAGCTCGGGACCAGCTGCCCCTGACATCCACCAGGTCCCTCACGTCGACCTCATGAACAACCTGGACAAGATTCGAGCTCGCGTGACCCGTGGGGATCGTCTCCTCCCGATCTCCGAGGGCCTCCTGTCCAAGGAGCACACCTTCCGCTACAACGCCCTCATCCGACGAGCGACAAACTCTATCCCCAAGGTCCCGACCCTGACCCTTTTCCGTTGATGATGCCCCCTCCTGCCCTGACCTCTCTTGCTGCTTTGCGCGAGCTGTGCTGCTGAAGGCTCTGCTGCTGCTGAAGACTCTGCAGGCGAGGCCGAGCATTGGGGAGATGCGCGAGGCCCTGAAGGCTCTCTTTGACGAATCCTGGTGGGACAAGCTTCTTGGGGACCATCTGACTAGCTGCAGGTTTGAAGCCACGTGGGAGCGAGGGAGGAGCGACTTAGAGACTTCGCTGCGAGCGTTCTATCAGGTATCAACCGGGAAGTTGTTTCCTTCCTTCATTTGAGTCTCTCTGCCGTGCTCCTCCTTTTGTTTGAAACAACTTTTGTCAACCTCCATCTTCCGAAGTTCAGCTTGTCTTCTGCTCTTGTCTTTTGACAAATTCTCCAGGAATACAACCCAGCCAAAGTAGTTGATGCATATGCCGTGTCGGAGGAGGTGAGGGAGATTCCTCACTTGTGCTGGGATAAGTGAGCTGATTCGATCAGTTCTTCGGCAATGAGGCAGAGCTCAACAAGAAGCTGGTCGATCGTTACAAACGAGGGCTGAGGTTGGTGACTTGATGTGAATTAGATGATATGACGAGTGTTGGCAGGCTGTGAGTTTCAGATTTCTAGTGCGAGAAACGCTCTCCATGTGTGTTGTATAGTTTTTTGTTCATTAGCTCTACAAACACAAATTCTTTCATTTCTCAAAAGTTTGTGATTCATTTCAGTTTTCGACGTGAAAAGTCCGCTGTTTCCTCCCGGAAGCTTTACCCGTTGATATCCCTGTCAATTTTGAAAGTGTCAGAATAGCGCATTCGCTAGAACTGGAGGGGCAACATTGGCAGACATTTGCCTCACACGAGTCACGAAAGACATCAAAATTTTTGACATCACTGCTTTGCGGGCTCTTACCTCCGCGCTCAAATTCTATGGGTTTGGGGGATCAGAGGCAGGGAGATAGGGTGGGAGGACTGTCTTATGCTTTCTTCTGACCTGCAGATGGCAGAGCGTCCAAGGATGCTGTTGTTTCGTTCCCGTCCTCACTTAGTCAAACCTGTTAAAAAAAAGCAAGGATGAGAATCGAGATGTCAAGTACGTGTGAGCATGTGTCAGGTATATGTGCATGCCATCGGTGGAAAGAAGACCATGAGTTTATTCTCAGCGGCCGAAGCCTCAATCCTGTTGAGCTTGATAAAATGAATCCTCATCTGGCATGCTAGGTGTTGTGGTATGGAAGTGAACAGCAGAATGAGCCTTACCTTTCGATCGATGTGAAGAAGCGAGCAGTCCCAAGTCCAGATGTTGACCAAGACTAAGAACGAAGGAATCTGAGAGAGAAGGGTCAGGGGCTGCCAGGACCAAAGGCTCATAGTTCAACACAGGGTGAATGCCATCAGTAAAGAAGAAGACATAGAAAGTAATTTCATTGGCAGGCCTCAACCTGTTGAGCTTGATAAACAAATGATCCTCATCGGCAAACAAGAACGAGAGACAAAGGAAGAAGAACCTCCTCTCTTTCTCCCTCTCCTCCTCTCTTTCTCCCCCTCCTCTCCTTTTCTTACATTCTCCTTTCGCCTCGTGCCCACTCACCCCCCACCCCAAATACACCCTTCCCCTGACCCCTACCATCAAAGGAACATTTTCCTGAGTACCCCCACGAATTCTGTTAAGGCACTGAATTAGTACCCGTAGTCTTACCACCCTCACCCCCTACAGGGACCTTTTGTTCCCGGGGCTGTAGAGGCAGGCTATAACACGTGCAGCCCCTTCATCTCCCTCATTCTCATTTCATCCCCCTCATTCTTTTCAACCCTCATCCCCTACTGACCCACCCACTTTTCCATGATGCAGCATGCAATGGGCGCATCGCGTAGAAGGGAGAGACGCCAGCAGGGACGATGAGGAGGACGAGGACGAGGATGAGGACGAGGACGAGAAGACAGAAGGAGAGACATGAAGACCTCGAGTGAACCGAGCGAGTGCAAGCAAGTCATCGTCAAGGCAGGTGATCCCTTGCAAGCCTGCTTCAGTCTCGTCGAAACCGAGCATGGCCCGAGCTATGTCCTGAGGTAGACGAGGTCGGTCTCACAGGTCCGTCAACATGAATCTTCATGTTTAGCTGCCTCCATCTCACAGAGGATGGCATCATGCTTGAAGGGAGGTCGCCGAGGGTTGGACAGGCTGCTGCTGCTTCTCCTGTTGTTCTGTGGCTCATGCAAATTTGCCGGATCCCGCGAGGCGAGCAAGAGCAAGTCACGTTTGAAGAGAGGAGAGAGGGCAGGAGGGTACGACGACGAGAGCAGCAGCAGCTTCGATGCTGTGGGTCTTGTAGAGCAGGAGCTCCATGGGGGATTCGGCAAAGGGAAAGAGACTCCACGGAAGAGAAAGGAGAGAGCGAAGGAACCAAGACCAACCGATAGAACCAGACGGGAGAGAGAGGGATTGAAGGAGGAGAAGAAGGGGAAGGGGAAGGGGAAGGAGAAGGAGAAGAAGGGAAGGGAAGAAGAAGGATAGGCACAAAGCTGATGGCAAGGAAAACAAACACAGCTCGAGCGATGAAAGGAGCAGCTTGTCAGACAGTGAGGAGTCATTGGGAGAAGGACGTCGGAAGTTTCTGATGGGAGAAGACATGAACCCTCACGCTGACGTGTCAGTCTCTGACTACTCGGACGACACCAGTGATCTTTCAAGTACAGTTACTGAGTCCTCGGCCGAACGACATGACGGTGGAGGAGGGAGTAGAGAGGGAGAGAGGGGGGAGGTGTTCATGATGCGGCACGAGTGGCGGTCGAGCTCTGGAGGGGAGGAGGAGGAGGAGGAGGAGGAGGAGGAGGAGGGAGGAGGTATAGGAGAGGAGACGAGGTGGGAAAAAGGAGCAGCAAGTGACAGGGAGGTGGAGAAGATCGAGGACAGGCTCCTGTCTTCCATGAGCAAGTACTCGCACCAGCAGCAGCTCCCTGCTGGCTTCGGAGACCCATCCTTTGTGGCTCCTCACGACATGAGGGACATCTCGCAACACCCTGACAGCCCTGTCTTCGTGTGCAAGGGCGCGGTGAAGGAGCGAAAGATTGAGCCAGACATCATGAGTAAGAGCATGGCGCTTGTGTACGAGGCTGCAGAGGAGCTTGGGGAGCGGTACCTGGAGGAAGCGACGTTTCTAGCTCGGCTCCCGCACAGGAGAAAGGAGGACGGGAGCATACCTGAGTACCTGGAGCAGAACAAGGAGGAGACATTCATGACGTGGCTGTACGAGGGAGTGGCCCCCAACAATTCCAAGACGTTCGACAACCTGATTGAGTACGTGGGGGCCAGGTCAAAGCTTTCAGCTGGGATAGTACCTGGGACCACGGAGGCGAGTGAGACCATGTGGAGGATGGAGCAGAGGAGAATAGAGCTGGAAAAGAACATGACACTGGAGGGGGGAGGAAGCGTGCAGAAGAGCCGTGCTCTGACATGGGACGAGGCCATGCAGGAGAGGGCCTTGGCAAGAAGGCCTGACGAGGACGAGGACGAGGACGAGGACGAGGAGGGAAGCGACCCGACCGCGGGGAGGATCACGGAGCAGCCTCGGCTTGACGAGCGAGAGAAGGAGCTGATCATGATTAACAAGGTGAGTGTAGATGTATGTCTGCATGCCTTGGCCCGATTTTTTCCTTTTGCATTCGCTCCTTCCCTCGTCCTCGTCCTCGTCCTCGTCCTTCTTCTCTTCCTCCTCGTCCTCGTCCTTGTCCTCGTCCTCGTCCTTCTTCTCTTCCTCCTCCTATCGTCCTCGTCCTCGTCCTCATCCTCCCCCTCTCCTCATGGAGGTGGCTTGATGACGATTTGGAATGGCAGGAGCTGATCACGAAGTCGCTTAACAACGAGAGTTTTGAAATGAGGGAGACAATTCCCATCGTTGTCCCTCGTTGGGTGATAGAGAGTTACGGTGACGCGTACAAGCACCTCCTTCCTCAGAAGGAGTCTCTCAAGGTTGTCCCTGCTCCTGCTCCTGCTCCTGCTCCTGCTCCCTGCTCCTGCTCCTGCTCCCTGCTCCCTGCTCCTGCTCCTGCTCCTGCTCCTGCTCCTGCTCCTGCTCCCTGCTCCTGCTCCCTGCTCCTGCTCCTTTCTCCTCGTCCTTATCTTTCCCCTCGTCCTTGTCCTCACCCTTGTTCTCATCCTCGTTCTCCCTGCCTCCCTCCATCTTTCGTCTGCTTCCTGACCGCTGTTCTCACCCCTCTCAACAGCAACAACTCGCGCACAGAGATGCTGCAGGCAACACCATCCGAGCCATCATGTCCGCCAAAACTCTCCGGTCCCTAGTCCCGGTCAAGAGTGCGGGCCCGTTGAAGCTCGTGCGCGATGCTCCTTGGTTTGCTGCTCTGCCCTGACGTTGCTCTACAGACTGAGGAGGAGAAGAAGGAGAAGGCATTAGCAGAACAGGTCCTCACCCATGCTGCTGCTGCTGCTGCTGCTGCTGCTGCTGCTGCTGCTGCTGCTGCTGCTGCGTCTTCTTCTTCTGCTTCTTCTTCTGCTTCTTCTTCTTCTGTTTCTGCTGCTGCTGCTGCTGCTGCTGCTGCGGCGGCGGCGGCGGCGGCGGCGGCGGCGGCTCTTGTCGTATGCTTGCTAAACTGTTGCAGGCTGAAAAAGACAGAAAGCTGTCCAAGTATGAGTACGTGGAGAAGTACAGAGAGGAGGTGGGACAAGGGGAGGATGACTGGGGAAGGAGAGCGAGGAGGAGGAGGAACAAGGAGGGAGGGATGGGGAGGGAGGAAGGAGAGGAGGGGGATGGAGATGACGGGTGATTGATAGGTTGAAGAGATCGGTGCAACGGCTCTCAGCCCTGTTGTTCGTAAGACTTGGTTGATCGAACAGGTTTGCTATTTACACAAGATCATACCATCCTGCTTTTGTTGTGATCAATTATCATGATCTCCTTCCTTGATTGTTTCTCATTCATTCTTTCTGCATTCCTCTGTTCTCCCGTTCCCTCATGACTTTTGCTTGTGAGCTCTGAATTCTTTCCTTCTTTTTCATTCGTCCTTGTGTAGGCTGCTCGAAAGCACGGTCACGTTATGAAGGGTAAATAACTTCTGCTCCCCCCCACCTCGTCCTCGTCCTCCTTCTCGTCCTCCTTCTCGTCGTCCTCCTCCTTCTCGTCCTCCTCCTTCTCGTCCTCTTTCTGCATCTCCTCCTTCTCCTTCTCTTCCTCCTCCTCGTCCTCGTCCTCCTCGTCAACCTCCTCCTCCTCCTCGTCAACCTCCTCCTCGTCCTCGTCCTCCTCGTCAACATCTTCGTCCTCCTCCTCCTCCTCCTCCTCGTTCTCGTCCTCCTCCTCCTCCTCCTCGACCTCCTCGACCTCCTCGACAATTTCCATCACCACCACCACCATGATCTTCTCCTCGTTAGCTTCTTCATATTTCTCCTCATCCTCTTCCTTTCTTTCTATATTCTCCTCTTTCCATCCTCCAATTTTGCTGATCTTGTTCGTTCGCGAAATATTCACACTTTCAACAGGACGAAGTTTGTCCCATTATAACATCGATGGCGTCACAAATCTCTCGGTCCCCCCCCCCCCCCCCTCGTCCTCCACCTCCTCCTCCTCCTCGTCCTCGTCCTCGTCCTCGTCCTCGTCCTCTTCATCATCATCATCATCATCATCACCACCACCACCACCACCACCACCACCACCACCATCATCATCATCATCATCATCATCATCATCATCATCACTACCTCATGCTCTCCTGCGTCCTTCCCCTCCTCATCTGATCTCCTCTCCTTGCCGCTCTTGTTCTCCTGTACCATTTTCGGCTTCTCAAATCGTCTCGCAGGCTGTCCCGAAGAATGTCTGGATACCTCCAGAACAGTACAGGAACATGAGAAGGAAGCTGAAGGAGAGGTAAACGAAGAGGTGGCAAGGGGCGAAAACTGAGGAGGAGGAGGAGGAGGAGGAGGAGGAGGAGTGTATGTGAGGTGTGGAGCACGGGGTAGGAGGAGGAGGGCAGGGAAGAAGGTGCTGAGGGATCAACAGGTACGAGAAGGCGAAGAAGAGAGCGAGGGAACAAGGAGATCAGGTAAAAGACTGGAAGGGTCGAGATGAGAGGATGGTCGGATAGAAGATGGGGAGCTGTGGAGGAGAAGATCTCTCTCCTTGCTCCTCGTCTTCGCCCTTCTGCCCCAACCATCCTCGTCCTGTCGCTCCTCCCCTTTGTACTCCTCTACGAATTCAGGATGGTCCGATAGAAACTGGGGAGTTGTTGAGCCGGAAGGGGGCAGGCGGGGACGAGAGATGAGGAGGTGGGAATAGGCGGAAAAGTACAGGAGAGAGACACAGCAGAAAAGGAGGAGGGAGGGGAAGGGGGAATGGGGGGGGGGCGTGGGGGGCAGGGAGGGAGGGAGGGAAGGAGGGA
>NW_005434517.1:17902-26515 GCF_000315625.1 Guillardia theta CCMP2712
GCAGTGAGCTACAGCATGCTTCCTCCTCCTCCTGCACTTGCTTCTCCTCCTCCTCCTCCTCCTGCACTTGCTTCTCCTCCTCCTCCTCCTGCACGTCCTTCTCCTCCTCCTCCTCCTCCTCCTCCTGCACGTCCTTCTCCTCCTCCTCCTGCACTTGCTTCTCCTCTTCCTCTTCCTCTTCCTCTTCCTTTTCTTGTTGCGTCTCCTCGTCCTTGTCCTCTTCCTCTTGCGTCTCCTCGTCCCCCCTTTTGCTCCTCCTCCATTTCCTCCAATCCCTCTCCCCACCCTCTTGCTATTTGTCCTTGTTCCCAATATGCTCTTCCTCCACATCTCCCGTTTGACCCTTTCCATCTGCTTCTTGTCCTCTTCCTGGCTTCCTTCATCTTCATCCTCCTCGTCCTCGTCCTCGTTTTTGCGATTGCCGCCCTCCTCCTCCTCCTCCTCCTCCTCCTCCTCCTCCTTCTCCTCGTCTCCTGATCTCCGAGTGCAGGGAGGAGGAAGGACAGAGCCACAGGGAAGAGGAGGAGAGGACCTTACGGCCTGATGATGCGCGGGTCATAGTTCAACTTCTCTCATGTACAGCAAACAAACATATGCCAAGTCCTGCTCCTGCTCCTGCTCCTGCTCCTGCTCCTGCTCGTGCTCCTGCTTTTGCTTTTGCTCCTGCTCCTGCTCCTGCTCCTGCTCCTGCTCCTGCCCCTGCTCGTGCTCGTGCTCGTGCTCGTGCTCGTGCTCGTGCTCGTGCTCGTGCTCGTGCTCCTTGTGCTCTAATTCTCGTGTCGCCGACCCCTCACTCCCCCTCCTCTTCTCCTTCCTCTTCACCCTGCTGTCCGAGGTCAGACCTTCTCCCTCTCCCCCTGCTTCCTTCATCTGTCCATCTCTCCTCGCGTCCTCCTTGCTTCAGATTCCCATCTTCCGCAGGTCTGCTCGAAGTTCTGTCAGACTCTCTCTCGTCATCTCCTCCGCCGCACGCAGGAAGTGACTGGAGCTCGGAGCTCCCAGGATCTTGGCGACAGAGGACAGAGCAGCAGGAGACAGCTTCTTCACCGCCTCCTTCACGCTCTTGACCTCTTCCTCCTTCGCCTCGTCCGCTTGGCTCCTTCCTCTTGGAGCAAGCACATCCCGCAAGAAGGTCGACGCCTCCTTGCTCGCCCTCCCGTCCGCCATGAAACTTCCCTCCTCCTCTTGTCGCAGAGCAGCTTCAGCAGAGGTTACCGCGCTCCTCCTCTGCTCAGCGTCGTAGTACCAGACGGTGAGGGAGTGGCGGAAGTTGCGAGTAGGACGAACTTCGTGCGGGATCGTATCAGCAAAGACATAGCGACTCGTCCACAAAGAGGGAAGTAGTCTGCATACCACCTGCTCCCTCCACCCTCCTCCTCTTCCTCCTCCTCCTCCCTCCCCTGCCCCCGTTTCTCCTTGTGGATACGGAGGGCCCCCCCGAACTCCTCCTCCCACTCAGTGTTGAGGTAGCAGAGGCAGGTGAGCACGCGGCCATCGCATGCCGTGTTGTCGATGTGCGTCTGAAACCGCGTGTCCTTCCCCGGGTAGACTGCGAGCATGGCGTCGCTCCTCTCCACCACATGCTGCATCCTCTTTACCTTGTGCTTCAGGTGCTCCAGCACCATCCGGTCAAGCAACTTGAGGATTTTCTTGATAGACATGAACTGAAGTGACGAGGAGGAGGAGGAGGAGGAGGAGGAGGAGGAGGAGGAGGAGACCCTGGCAGACCCTCCCTGCGACAGCTTCGACTTGATCTTAGTGCTGCAAGGCTCCACCATCCCCCTCGTCTTCGGCTGCTCTCCAGCAGAGTCGAACATCGCCACGTCCCCCTGCTGGGCGTCTGGTGGGCCCCGCACATCCAGAGCACGCGATCCCCGCGCACGTCAGGCACTTGAATCTGAGCCCCAGCAGCCGCATCCTTCCCCACCCAGATCTCAGAGGCCTCGAAGTGGGGTACTAGCGCTGCCATTTCCCTCCTCGCCTGCCTCACCAGCTCGAGCGGGATGAAGTTGTCGCACACCGCAAACCCTCCCCTGCTCAGGCTCTCCGCCACCTCCTGCATCCTCGGGCCCAGCGCCGCCTTGGCTGCCCTCCGGTCGTTCTTCTTTGCGCCCTCCTCCATCAGGAGCGCGTCGTGCACGCCCTTGAAGTCGATCGACTCTCCTCTCCTCGTCTCTGCCCCGTCGATCTGCTCCCTTGCAGGAGCGTCGCTGAGGAACGCGGGAGAGTGAGCGTGAGTGGACGAGAGGACCCCGATGAGCCCAGGAGCGCTCCTGCGCTCCCTTCCTGCCATACCCTCTGCCATACCCTCCTCCTTCCTCCTTCCTCCTCCGCTCCTCCTCGACTGCCTGATCTGCTCTGTCCTCGCCGACGCTATCGTGAGCAGGTTCTCCTTCACCTTGTCCGGCAAGTTGCCCTCCGGCGGTTCGAGGTATCGCACTGACTGCACGCAGAGCTCTCTCACTATCTCTGCCTGCTCTGCGCACAACCCTCTGACTCCTTCCTCCAGCGCCTCTCCCTTAGGCCTCTGCTGCCCAGTACTTTGAGCCAGCGCCAGTGCCTTGAGCACCTTCAAGATCCGATTCAGAAGATCCTCCCCATCGAGGATCGGCAGATCCGCATCCCCTCCAGCTGTTGATCCTCCTCCTCCTGCTCCTGCTTCTCCTCCTCCTCCTCCCTCTGCCTCTTCCTGTCTCCTTCCCATTCGATCAGTCCTGCTCTTGTCATTCCCCGTCTCCTTCTGCACGGTCCCCTCCCTTGCAACTCCAGCCTTAGCATTCTGCCGGATGTAGTCGGCTATAGCAAGGACCGCCTCCTCGTTGTCGATTGAGAACCTGCGACAGAAATCTTGTGCAAGCTCGAGCGGATCAGCTCCATCCTGGACCCGAATGTCGCCGTACTTGCCACCGCCGAGCTCGATCCTCAAGATGACGCTCTTCGGCCTGCTCTCTCTCTTCTGCGGAAGCTCAGCGGGTACATCATGAGCGGGGCCGTCCTCCACAGCTCTCTCTCCTGCCTTGGAGCTCATGCTTTCCTCGATCCTCTCCTGCCCCCGGTGCTTCTCCTCCCCACCCTCGCTCTCAACCTCATTCCTGCTTGCAGCGTCCCCGCCCCCCTCCACCTCTTGTCGAGGTGTGTCCATCCTTTGGTTGGGAGGAGAAATGAACGATACATGGATCTCCAGCGTCTTCTTCTTCCTCCTCCACTTGGCCCTGACTCCGTCAGGGTCTGCTGCCAGGGGCAGGGGTACCTGAAGCTCATACAGCCCTTTCACAGAGAGTCGCAGAGTCTTCTCGCAGACGGCAAGCTCGACGTCTTCCATCGTCTCCACGGCCTCAAGCTCAACTTCTACTCGTCCCTTCCTCTCTCCTCCCTCCCCTCCCTCCTCCTCATAACGCCATGCTGGCACCGCCGGTGACATGGTGCTCCGAGTCCCAGGCTCCCGGGGCCCGGCCGGGCCGCCCGCCTGACCGGGGCAGGTGCCCCGGCGGGGTCCAGGCCCTGAGGGGCCACGCCCGGGGCGGCGCCGCCGCTGCGGCCGGCCCGCGGGCCGGGCCGGCCGGCGGTCGCCGCCGCTACGGTCACGGACCGTCGGACCCGGCTCGGCCCAACTCCGAGTCCCTCGGCGGCCGAACTTCACGCGGCGCGGTGACGGTGTGACTCGCCTCGGCAGTGCCCGCCCGGCCGCAGCCTTACTGGGTCGGAGGCTGAGTCCCGGCCGGGCTGCCGCGGACTCTGCCGGCAGGCTGCGGCCGCCATGCCATCATGATGATCGACTTCAGTGCGGCCGATCACCTGCCAGTGCCGCCGCGCGGCCGGTTCGGTCCGACGCGCGTCCGATCCGACCGTCCGATCCGGCCACTGAGTGAGGCCTGCCGCCGCCGAGCGGCACCCTCCGTACTTACGGTACGGTATACTATCACGAACCGCCGCGAGTGAACCGTTGCCAGTGAACTTGAACGGTGGCCCGCCGGCTTCTCAACCCTCAGACACTGAGTGTTTCGTGCCTGCGTCTTGAACAAACCCATGACCCTTGATGAAATCTTCTCGGACCTTAGAACGTAAGTCGCTCTCGTGGCTGATGGAGACGAGTCTGACGGGTTGATCTCTGCTCTTCCTCGCTGCGACTGTGCGCTCGTCTCGTCGGCAAGGGTCAATGTCGTAGCCCGCGCGAGGCTGGCCGGGCCTCGTCGCCTCGACACCAAGCTGCTGGCGTCCAGGCTGAGAAACTCCCAGTACGGGGGAGATCTCACCAACGCTCGCTCAGTGACCCTGCGCTTCACGCTCCACTCCACCGTCGTCAAGGTGTACGAGAGCAGCCCAGGGAAGATGATGAAGACGAGGAGGACATGCAGCAAGAAGAGCAAGGCGGAAGGAGACGGGAGACTAACTCTTTACTTCCAACACACAACACGCACATCCCACATGCCTTCCACCGTTTGCCTTTCTTCCTGCAGTACTGCCGCGGTACGGTAGGCGCGCAAGGTCGACTCGGAGCAACCCGATGCAAGGCGAGGGACAATGATACCCTACCGTCCCAGTCACGGCCTTGGCTTTCCGGTCGAATTCGTTTTGATTTTTCGGAAAAAATCAGCTTCCAGGGTCTCTCCCGCATTTGCCGACACGATGTCGAAATAGTCTATATTCTTCTCGAAAAACTTTGCAACCTCACTGAAAAATCTGATGTGCAATTCGTCTGCATCTGAAGGTAGAAACACATAATTTCCCGGTGACCCGTGTATCATTTCAGAAAGCTGCCCATAAAGCATCATTTTTGGATCAAACGTGGGTATCACAAGGTCCTGCGGTAACCCGATCCTTTCCCACACTTTCCGTCGAAACTCTGCGTGCTCATTATCCGTCAAGAGCCGATTTACGTCAGTCATAGAAATCTTTCCGTTCTGCATCGCGTTGAGGTCCGACTTCGACAACATAGATGGAATCGCACCATCCTTGCTATATCGAACAATTTGCACCACTTTCCTGAACAGCGCCTCAAGGACATACCTGCGTCACGGTAATCAATATCATTTCGCATATTTCAATCAAGCCTGATGCACACCTTTGAGTGAGGGTAGACAGCTGACGCTTGTAGAAATTAACAAGGTGCTCCATGTCCTTCTTCATGTCCTTCTGCTGCTGCTCCATGTCCTTCTTCATGTCCTTCTGCTGCTGCTCCATGTCCTTCTTCATGTCCTTCTGCTGCTGCTCCATGTCCTTCTTCTGCAGCTCCATGTCCTTCTGCTGCTGCTCCATGTCCTTCTTCTGCAGCTCCATGTCCTTCTTCTGCAGCTCCATGTCCTTCTTCTGCAGCTCCATGTCCTTCTCCATGTCCTTCTTCTGCAGCTCCATGTCCTTCTTCTGCAGCTCCATTGCAATTACATACACATTCGAGGTCGCATTCGCAGCATCAGCCCCCAGCATCTTGCACACCTGATCGAGATATGCATTCCCAGAGCTTGTGGCTGAGATCCGTACCCGCCCGCGAGCGGCTGAGACGATTGGGAGTATTCTGAGTGAGGGCCTAGGACCTAAGCCCATCCTCGTAGCTGACAAGGCAGACCAGCGGGACCGCGATGCTAGTAAGTTGACGTGACTCTGAGACGATTTCAATACCGGCGGGATACCGAAGCCATCACAAGGGGCAACCACAGCTGCAAACCAAGAAAGGGCCAGGCTTAGAACCAAACATCTTGTAGGATTCATTCCAAGTGTGCCGATGTGCTTAACTCAGGATCTGCTGGAGGGAATGGGTGCTTCTTGTAGGCAACCAAGAACAGGGATGAGCAAATATAGGGGGGGAAGGGAGGGGGTGAGGGGGTGAGAGAGTGATTGCCAGTAGGGTAGGATGGACCCCACCCCCATCGCTGAAGCGGTTCTTCCTCCCATAGGGGTACTTGGTAACTAAAATAATCACCCCCCTTTTTAAATTCAAGTTAGAGTTGTATTTTCAATGTTTTATCGCATTTATTTCCAATTTGTCATTGAACAAAATAGTATCCTTTGAACTTTTTTGGGGGAACTAGTGGCTAAGTGACACATGGGTCGAATTCGGCCCACGGCTTTTTGCCCCTCATACAGCACCCTTTGTGCGCTGGTCTCAACGAAAAAATGGCAGGGAAGGATAGAAGAGGACAAGCGCTTTCAGGGGCTGCAAACGCCATTCTGTTTCATGCATCCGTTGAGATTCTACAAGCTTCCAAAGTGAAGGCTTTCCAACAAAATTGCATGTTTTGTTCATGATCGTTGAAATTTCCATCCAATTATTCTGTGTTGCTGTTGCGTCCGCGGTGCGCGATTTCGCTTGATTCTTTCGTAATAGTTCAGATAGAAGACCATCCTGACTAGTCAAGATCAGTTTTCAATCTTTCGGCTGATTTCAATAACTCAATTTCCACTGAAATGACGAAAATTACAGAATACGACAATTTTGAGGTTTGTAAGTTGTGGCATTCACATGTGATGATCTCCGTGAAGCTGGAAATATTATAGATTGCTTCCTATACATGACAGGCAACCGTTGCATTCGAAATGAGCACCAAAGTTGCCTCAGTTGCGAGGCCAATGCGTCGAATACATATTGGGATGAATTTCGTTGGAATGACGTGTGCCTGAAGAATTCTTCGTGGTACATCCACTTCGAGACATGGAAACATCGCTGAACAGTAGTGAACCCTATTGACCAACATATCCATTAACAATACAAAGCGTATTCAAGCTGGATCTTCGCATGTCTGTGTTTTTTTTCCATAATTTTCTTCGTGCCGTATTTCAAGTTTGGTATTCTGATAGAAATTGCACGCGGAAGAACATGGTCTACGAAGTCGTTCTCTTCTGGGTTAAGGAATGGTCACAATTCCACATCTTTACATGTATCTTGCATAGTTCATGCATAGAGTTTTGAGTACTTGATGGGCCCTGATGACAGTTGCTTCATTACTACTCATCCGAAGCCACCACTCATCAGACGGATGTTGGAGCTGGCTGTTTCATGTCTGTTTCACGCAAGTAGCGCCTCAAACTGTTTCCACGTGAAATGTTCTTCGTAATCGCATGTTATTCGTCTTCATTAGTCACTTTTTCTAGCATTTCGTTGGAGAAAACTGTGAAAAAATGGTTCGTCGATTGTGTCGTTCAGAAATATTTTTCACATTTTTTCCTTCCAAACAGGGTAAAACATCACCTAGAACGTTTAAGAATCATCGTGCAGGGGAAAATAATCCTGCTGAGTGTTGGAGAAAGGCCTAAAGACTCATTTGCAAAGTGAACAGACACGGTATGAATCGCTATGCACCAGCACGAGAGAAACATGTGAGTACAAGATTGACGCCGGAACAGATGATTTGAAGACACCACAGCACAAGATCTCGTCATCCTTATGTGATCACGAGACGCAGGACATGCTGAAAGACTGACATGAGATTGCTCACAGCTTCAAGATGTGCGGATAACAGTGGGAGATGTCATATTCCATGCGGAGTGGTTGTCTGCATCAACTTCAATTTCACAGTTGAGGAGGTGAATTAATGGCAAAGAAGCTGCTCTGAGAAAGAAAAGGGACTTGGATGTGATGAATATCATCAAGATGCACGATGGAAGTGAAGAGTTACAAGGTTTAGTGTAGGTATGAAGGAGATGGTAAGGAAAGTGATTGGGATACCTCATACCGAGACGGTAGGTACCGAAATGTTGATAAGCACTGAAACAATTTCAAGCGTGGAAGGGGCCTATCTCGACTGAGAAGCAAGACAATCACTCAGAGACATGCAGGTGAATCAGGAGAACCCATTGCAATATCGCAGCAGGCAAGAGGATGTGAGGAGTTGTGTAGATTCTTGATTCCGTCCACGGTTTTACGACGGAAATGATTTCGCGGAGTGAGCATTCCAAAAATGTTGAGGTCTTTAACTCGAGGGAGACCAGAGTAGCGTGAACGATAAGACCAGTGATGGATGGAATACTCATTCTCCAAACCTGTAATCAAGTAATGAACGTCCTCCACTGCGACAGTTGGGTTTTAAAGAAGACCTAATGACAAAGACACAATTTCGCTCATATCATATTCTGTACATTTGTATTAGAAACTCTTTCCAATTAAGTTGTTGAATCAAGATAGATAGTATGATACATAACTCAATGAACATTTTCCTTTGTCTCTGTGATTTTGTACGCAACAGATCGATGAATTTATCGCTAACAACAGCATGTTGGCGTTATGACATACAGTGAAAATTGAACAGAAACTCATAAATATCATGAAATCCTTTACAGTCTGCAACATGAATGAGTATTACAACAGTTTACTTTCATATGATGCAGAAAAATATGTTCTCATGATTCATGAAGTGCACCAATGACCCTCCTCATGGAGCATGGCGGCGCGCCATTTCCCGGGAAGGCCAGTACCCCCACCCAGCAATGGCAAGTAAACACCCTATCTTTGATTTATTCAAAACACCCGTAGTAGGACTACCCCCACCCTTCATTTTCAGGCCCCTCTAAGGCAAAACCATGGCAAAAAGGTGCCGAAGGTTTGTGTCACTTAGCCACTAGCCGTTTCATAGAAACTAGCCGTTACAAATTTTGGCGTTTCATAGAAACGGCTCATGAGCC
>NW_005434517.1:26615-32230 GCF_000315625.1 Guillardia theta CCMP2712
GACAACGCGGGGAGACCGGGGATTTTAACGGCTAGTTTCTATGAAACGCAAAAATTTGTAACGGCTCACCAAAATTTGTAACGGCTAGTTTCTATGAAACGGCTAGTTCCCCCAAAAAAGTTCAAAGGATACTATTTTGTTCAATGACAAATTGGAAATAAATGCGATAAAACATTGAAAATACAACTCTAACTTGAATTTAAAAAGGGGGGTGATTATTTTAGTTACCAAGTACCCCTATGGGAGGAAGAACCGCTTCAGCGATGGGGGTGGGGTCCATCCTACCCTACTGGCAATCACTCTCTCACCCCCTCACCCCCTCCCTTCCCCCCCTATATTTGCTCATCCCTGTTCTTGGTTGCCTACAAGAAGCACCCATTCCCTCCAGCAGATCCTGAGTTAAGCACATCGGCACACTTGGAATGAATCCTACAAGATGTTTGGTTCTAAGCCTGGCCCTTTCTTGGTTTGCAGCTGTGGTTGCCCCTTGTGATGGCTTCGGTATCCCGCCGGTATTGAAATCGTCTCAGAGTCACGTCAACTTACTAGCATCGCGGTCCCGCTGGTCTGCCTTGTCAGCTACGAGGATGGGCTTAGGTCCTAGGCCCTCACTCAGAATACTCCCAATCGTCTCAGCCGCTCGCGGGCGGGTACGGATCTCAGCCACAAGCTCTGGGAATGCATATCTCGATCAGGTGTGCAAGATGCTGGGGGCTGATGCTGCGAATGCGACCTCGAATGTGTATGTAATTGCAATGGAGCTGCAGAAGAAGGACATGGAGAAGGACATGGAGCTGCAGAAGAAGGACATGGAGCTGCAGAAGAAGGACATGGAGAAGGACATGGAGCTGCAGAAGAAGGACATGGAGCTGCAGAAGAAGGACATGGAGCAGCAGCAGAAGGACATGAAGAAGGACATGGAGCAGCAGCAGAAGGACATGAAGAAGGACATGGAGCACCTTGTTAATTTCTACAAGCGTCAGCTGTCTACCCTCACTCAAAGGTGTGCATCAGGCTTGATTGAAATATGCGAAATGATATTGATTACCGTGACGCAGGTATGTCCTTGAGGCGCTGTTCAGGAAAGTGGTGCAAACTGTTCGATATAGCAAGGATGGTGCGATTCCATCTATGTTGTCGAAGTCGGACCTCAACGCGATGCAGAACGGAAAGATTTCTATGACTGACGTAAATCGGCTCTTGACGGATAATGAGCACGCAGAGTTTCGACGGAAAGTGTGGGAAAGGATCGGGTTACCGCAGGACCTTGTGATACCCACGTTTGATCCAAAAATGATGCTTTATGGGCAGCTTTCTGAAATGATACACGGGTCACCGGGAAATTATGTGTTTCTACTTTCAAATGCAGACGAATTGCACATCAGATTTTTCAGTGAGGTTGCAAAGTTTTTCGAGAAGAATATAGACTATTTCGACATCGTGTCGGCAAATGCGGGAGAGACCCTGGAAGCTGATTTTTTCCGAAAAATCAAAACGAATGCGACCGGAAAGCCAAGGCCGTGACTGGGACGGTAGGGTATCATTGTCCCTCGCCTTGCATCGGGTTGCTCCGAGTCGACCTTGCGCGCCTACCGTACCGCGGCAGTACTGCAGGAAGAAAGGCAAACGGTGGAAGGCATGTGGGATGTGCGTGTTG
Organism: Guillardia theta CCMP2712; assembly: GCF_000315625.1. NCBI lineage: Eukaryota > Cryptophyceae > Pyrenomonadales > Geminigeraceae > Guillardia > Guillardia theta. The sequence goes on from NW_005434517.1 coordinate 28,273, forward strand.
TGTGTTGGAAGTAAAGAGTTAGTCTCCCGTCTCCTTCCGCCTTGCTCTTCTTGCTGCATGTCCTCCTCGTCTTCATCATCTTCCCTCAACTCCAGCCGTAGGCCATCTCGTCTTGAAGCTCCAGACCGTGTGGACGACTCGGACTCTGAGCCCCTCACGTCCGGCCTCAGTAAGGACCCTCTGGATCCGACCTTCTGGCTACTGCCCTCAGAGTGGAGCGGGCGGAGGAGGCGGAGCGTGCTGGGCCGCTCTCGTACACCTTGACGACGGTGGAGTGGAGCGTGAAGCGCAGGGTCACTGAGCGAGCGTTGGTGAGATCTCCCCCTTACTGGGAGTTTCTCAGCCTGGACGCCAGCAGCTTGGTGTCGAGGCGACGAGGCCCGGCCAGCCTCGCGCGGGCTACGACATTGACCCTTGCCGACGAGACGAGCGCACAGTCGCAGCGAGGAAGAGCAGAGATCAACCCGTCAGACTCGTCTCCATCAGCCACGAGAGCGACTTACGTTCTAAGGTCCGAGAAGATTTCATCAAGGGTCATGGTCTCAACCGTCATTGCTTGTCATGAGCATACGTGGAGACGAGAGTAGGTAGGTAGCGCCCGCGGCAGACACTCTCCCCTCTCCCTCCGCCACATCCACGTGTCAGGCTTGTAGCCTGTGGACCGTACTCGAACCCTGACTATAACCTGACATGATCATCCGATGTGTGCATCACCTGGTCCCCGCCGTGGTTTCCCCGCACCCGACCCGCCCAGGAGGCTTTCGCAAAGTAGAAGTCCAACACACCTGTACTCCTTCCGACGGTCACCAACCGGGTTGATTCAAAGAAGCAAGCAAGCTGGCTGGCAACGGCGCCGGTTGGGACGTATTACCTTACCGTGATATCAGGCTAAGACAGTGAACAGTGGCAGATATCCATGATCCAATCAGACAAATAGGAGCATGTAATGAAAACAAAAACTTGAAGCCAGAGACACATAATAGATAACCACTGTACCCTTGATCGCACGCAAAACTTCTTTCAGGCTGAATGTTACATCTAGCAGACATCATTTCGAAAGAAACATCCATCACAACAAGAGTGCGAGGACCTCCTGCACGGCTTCATCCCTGTAGCCCACGAGCTTGTTTCGCCATCTTTCGGTAGAGCTTCACAAAATACTTCTGCGCGTGAGACCGCACCTGGATGGCAGACCGCGTGCCGACAATCTTTGCTATCTGCTCAGCCACACCAGAGCCCAGTCCCACCTTGAGGGTCCCATCCATGTGGAAGGGTACTGAATGGCACGGAGAGAATTGATTCAGCCCTTCTAGGAATTTGGCGTGCTCCTCCTTGGTCCACCTGTTCTTCGCGCTATTGCGTGCTCCGACTTCCCCGAAAGGCTTTCGCTTGCAGTCGATCACAGCAGACGCATCTATGGCAGAATGATGGTTGTCTGTCCCGTTTGCGTTGAAATCAAGTGTGAAAGACGTACTGTCAGCGACAGCTGCTTCTTCTTCCTCAACGTTGGATCTGATGTCCAAGGCCAGATTGCTCTCATGCCAAAAGTCTTCATAGAAGATGTCTCCCGGTTTAAGACTCTTCTGTCCAAGAATGCAGGGCGTTTGGAGCTTATCTACCCAATCGCTGGTACACAGACTCTTTGACTGCGGGTCCAAGTCCTGCACAGGACCCTGCCTATCGACTGTGTTGATGAAGGGTTCAGAAATCATCGCTAGCGTGTCAACTTCCTCTTGCACAATTACGGTAGTCTCCTCCAAAGTTCTGCCTTCCTGCTATGATGTATATGGTTGTGTCGATGCCGGTTGACGATGCTGGTTGTGTTCCCAACCAGTTCTTAACAAGTGAACAACCGTACAACCTTGTCTTGCTCTTGCCCTCGCCTCCACGGGATGGTACTTTAGTACTGAAGGTTTGCGTATTACACCACCCACCCCCTACGTAATCTGTGAAATCACCCGGTATCTTCATGCTCAAGATACGAATAGACGTGTTTCCATCCGATACTCCGGAGCTGCGCATCCATATCTGCGTACCCCACCCTTTGTAGGGCGATTCACGCTCATAATGACCCCTACCCCATATCTTTCCTCCCTCGATAAAAAACAAAACGTGCCTTTCAATATCAGATTTCGAATGTATTGGTAATGATATGTAAGTTCTTAGAGTAAATTTGAATTTTGCTCAGATGTACTTCTGTTCACTCGTAATGTTTGTTGTTCCATCCGAAACCGGAACGGAATCCCCCGATTTGACCTTTGTACCGGAACATTGACAAACATACGGGTGTAATTTTGAAAAGTAAATTGATAGGTTTGATGATGCCTATGAAAACTTGCCGCGGCCGTGCTTCCGTCGGATGTACGAAATTCAAGGGGTGGTCAAAGGGTTTTGGAGGGGTACTTACGGAGACCAGAAACTCCTTCCGCGGTCCCTGTGATCACGGGATCATCCGCAATAGGCTACTTTACTCAAAATGGAGATATACATCAATTCTGTAGCACAGTCGTATGTTGAGTAACATTAGTCGGTACTCAAGTACAGGATCTGCACTGAAGCTGCCATAGCAGGTCCTTCGGACTGGGCCGGTCGCGAATTCATCATGATTTCGAAACTGAGCCCTCAAATATTGAAATTCTCAGATAGATGGCAGAACTAGCCTGAGCCTCGGAGCGGCCTTCCTCTCACCCCCAAGAAGGTACCCACCACACACCCGGCGACCAGGTTTTTTGATACTGATGAAGTTTACTTCTGAACGTCGGTACCGTACGGTCCGATCACAGTCACGTTACCATAGTCACGAGCCTCTGATTGTCCTCTGATTGTCACTTCTAACCTTTACTCAAATTTAAGTAACACACTACTGTCAAGCCAAGTTCCGAAGTTCAAGGCTTCCCGGCCACCCAGTGTACAGTCGTCGGACGGGCAATCATCAATTTCCAATCAACAAATTTTTGGAGTAATCATTTTCCAATCAACGAAAGTTTGCAGTAATCATTTTCCATTCAACTTTTTGAAACAATAATCATTTTCCAATCAAAACTCCCCGTTTCGTACCGTTACACGTATCAGAAACGGTCGTAACCGTATACTTTTGCAATCATTTTCCAATCAAAATCAACTTTCAAACTTTCAACTCTCCATTTTGGAACTTTACCCCACCCCTCCACCCCCCTTTAAACCCTCCGTTCGGACCCCTCCCCATGACCCACCCCTCGAAGCCCACAGCGGCTACCCCCTTCATAACCAGGACTTGGTATCAAAAATACCGGTACTATCCAGTACCCCGGTGTCACATGACGGGGTCGGTGGTCCACCCTACCCCATCTACCAGTCTATCAGTCAAACACACCGGTGGTCATCACACACCGCCACCACCGTCCCCCCCCCCCAATACAATCCTATGCCAGTACCCCCCTCCCCCATATTACCTTTCAAATGCAGTCAATTACACCGGTCTTCCCACATAACCACCACCCCCTTTCCCCTCGTACCCTCCCCACGCCTGAGTCTGTGTCATCACCATAGCTAGTGCCTTCCTCCTTGTCATCTCCTCGTACCTTCCGCCTGGTCATCCCCTCGTGCCTGCCTCCTTGTCATCTCCTCGTACTGTCCTCCTTGTCATCTCCTCGTACCTTCCTCCTTGTCAACTCCTCGTACCTTCCTCCTTGTCATCTCCTCGTACCTTCCTCCTCAATTGGCATCTCCTCGTGCCTGCCTCCTTGTCATCTCCACGTACCTTCCTCCTTGTCATCTCCTCTTGCCTTCCTCCTTGTCATATCCTCGTACCTTCCTCCTTGTCATCTCCTCGTACCTTCCTCCTTGTCATCTCCGATGGGAAATGACTCGGGTGGCAGCCTGACAGTGGGTGTGAACTGCTCGTTGGAAGGTATACTGGACGGGCCAAAAAACTTGTTCGCCAACCACTGTGCAGCAGGCCACAAACCAACAGCTGCTG
>NW_005434517.1:32923-38839 GCF_000315625.1 Guillardia theta CCMP2712
AATGGAGAGTTGAAAGTTTGAAAGTTGATTTTGATTGGAAAATGATTGCAAAAGTATACGGTTACGACCGTTTCTGATACGTGTAACGGTACGAAACGGGGAGTTTTGATTGGAAAATGATTATTGTTTCAAAAAGTTGAATGGAAAATGATTACTGCAAACTTTCGTTGATTGGAAAATGATTACTCCAAAAATTTGTTGATTGGAAATTGATGATTGCCCTCGTCGGACCGTACTAGCGGCCGGGCCGGGCGGCCGGGCGGGGCCGGGTACGGTCACCGGTCACCGGTTGTTTGAGATGTTTTTTCAAACACATCTTGACAGTCGTCTGTGAATCAGAACAAGACTTTCTTTGTTTTCCTCTTTTCCTTTTCCCATATCAGTGAGGGAGGCCCGCCCGAGGCGGGAGGGAGGTAGAGGGAGAGAGGAAGGGGTGGAGGAAGATAGGGATCGGATGGAGGGGGTGAGTAAGCGGGAAGGCGGGAGGGGTGTACTGTAGTAATAGAGGGCGGAAGGCGGGAAATCTTTGTAGAGCCACAAACCAGGTACCCACCCCTCACTTCGACAGATAAACTTTAATCTTTTATTGACTGAAAAAGAAGGGCAAACCGGAGCAAACAAAGGAGGGGGAGGATAGAGCCTACAAACAATCATAACACGGGCAGTTAGACTTCGGAAGAATTGATTTGTACCGGGTTTGCAGGGTACTGATTTTCAATTAGATTTTGAATTAGTACCAAGAAAATGGACAAGAAGGATTTATGTAGTTTACTGTATCACAAGAATTAGGAATTTCTGAAAATCGAACTCCTTGAGCTCAGTATCCTACCGGCTTTTGCTTTTTTCATGGACGGTGGGTAGTTCTCCCCTCCTCTCCGTGGCAGCCATCCTACCAAGAGGCCTACCACGAGGACCTCCCTGAGCCGCTGGCACTACTGCCGACTCTTGCCGCATGCAGTTCCAGGGCGTCCCCCTCCTCCTCCTCCTCCTCCTCCTCCCGTCTGCCATGTTGACGTCTGGAGGCTGGGAGCACCTGGAAACCTTGCGTCACTTTGATCCAAGGAATAGTTTCGAAGCCATGGTAACAAGTAGGCTGCTTCCGACGATAGACGTGGATCGGATGCAGTACCTCCAAGTGAATGTAAAGCTGGCAGAAATGTATAAAGACGGGATTACATGCAGCTCCAGGGTTCAGACTTTCCAGTCGCTTGCTCGACGAGTGGTCAACCGTCATACCTGGCTGTTCCCACATCTTCGGCTCACTTTGAACTTCAAGCACGAACCCCAGTCGCCGATCGCGAGTGGGGTAATGTATCAGGCGGATTTATTCTTGCAATTGAGACAGGACACCAACCTTACTGCCTTGTTTCATCGTGTAATTAGCAATCAGGCAGAAGATGTGAAATCAGTGGGTCTCTGCGACCTATCTTTTCACGAAGTCACTGTGAGGAAGGGAGAATGTGTTTACTTTGAAATCACAGAAAGCCCTGACGAGCTTTTCAACAAGATATTTCAACTGGCTAGGATATATGAAATGAGGAGAGAGTTTCTTGGAGAAAAGACCAAGATTTGCGCTACTGGAATTATCATGAACGGTGGAAAATCCCAATTCACCGAGACGAGCTTAGTTGCGAAGGAGTTCTTCAAAAACTTTCTTGTCGACGCTGATCATGGGCCGGTGGTGGAAGTGGGGTTGAGAGATGTTCCCTTTTCCTGGGTTATACTCCACAGAGAACCGTGTTCAGCACCATAGAGGACTTGAGAGACGAGCTACAAACAGAAATGAAGGAAATGAAATCAGAAATCAAGAAGGAAATCAAATCAGAAATGAAGAAAATGAAATCAGAAATCAAGAAGGAAATGAAATCAGAAATGAAGAAAATGAAATCAGAAATCAAGAAGGAAATCAAATCAGAAATGAAGAAAATGAAATCAGAAATCAAGAAGGAAATCAAATCAGAAATGAAGAAAATGAAATCAGAGATGAAGGAAATCAAGGACGATATATCAGAAATCAAAGCCCTTTTAAAGCGTCCTACTGGTGGTGCATGATTCGTGATTGTACATTGAGTAGATCCGATCGCTTCAGGTCATACTACTCTAGCTGGATGTTGTATTCTGGACTCATACCGGACGCCCCTTGGACGTAGCGTAGGGAAATAGGATGACGATGCAGATTCCTGCAGTGGTGCTGCTGATCTGATGAGTGTGTGTGCTTAATAAACAGAGATCGGCACTGGGAGTCGTCGGAGGCGTTCTTGAAGGTGCCGACAGGACAAGCCTCGCAGCCGCCCGTCGTATTCCTCTGCCTGCCTGCTCCGCACTGCTCGGTGAAGACGATGTTGAAGACATGAGACGCGTTGAAGTCGCGCAGGAACTGCTGGCGGTCGAAGGTCTGGAGGAACGATGCGAAGAAGCTGCGTGCTGCTGTGACCTCCAGGTGGCCTTGACGACGGGAGAGGAGGAGGGAGAGGGCAAGGGGGTTGTGGAGGGAGGAGTGGACGACATATCGGAGGAGTTGAAGGAATCTGTGGTGTAGACTGTGACGTTGCCCTGCTCGACCAAGGTGTTGGACTGAGTTCCCCCCACCAGCGCCGAGGAGACGAAGTGAACGAGTTCGAGAGAGAGGAGGAACAGGAGGAGAGAACCTCCGTCAGGTTGCCCTGGAGGTCGAGCGTGAAGGCGTCCACGTCCCCCGAGGTGAAGACTTCCGCCAGCACGTCCACCACGTCGACCGTGCACTCCGAGCTCGCAATGTGGGAGAAGTAACCGGGGTTACATTGCGCACAGGCCGTCATGCCAGGCTGAAAGGTGAAAGTGAGTCACACACTGGCACGAGCCGATCGTGAAGCTCCCCACTGCAGCCGTCGAGCTGTGGGGGAAGCAGTCCTGACAGTTCACTGCGTCCGTCTCCGTGTAGTTGGGGGGGTTTCTCTCGGTACGATCCCTTGGGGCAGGAGGGACAGACGATCGGACCGTCCCGTTGCTGGAGGCGTAAGTCCCGTCCCCGCAGACCGAGCGGCAGGTTCCATTGCCCGTCACGTTCTTGAACGAGCCTGCTGGACAAGGAAAGCATCGGAAGGCAGCTTCAAACACGTAACCCCCAGCACAGATGCAGCTGCTGGTGGCTCCCACCGACGTCATCCCCACCAGGCAGTTGGTACATGCCGAGCTGCCCTCCAGCAGCGAGTAGGTTCCCACGGGGCAGTCATCACAGGCCTGGAAGCCCATCAAGCCCTTGAACTGTCCTGCCGGGCAACCCTGGCAGTCGCTGATGTTTTTGCCCGTGTATCCTGCCTGGCAGGTACAGTTGTCTTGCGCAATGCTGCCGACGGGGGAGGTAGATGGGGCAGGACAGGCTTGGCAGGATGAGGAATTCACGCCGGCATAGCTCCCTTCGGGCCAGGGGCGGCAGGCAGGCGTGTAGCTGACTTGAACTCGTGCAAGGAGGGAGGGGCAGGAGCTTGTGTTGAGGCTCGACCCGTTGATCCTCATGCTCAACTCTGAGTTGGGTGCAATGTCAGAAGTCTTGGTGATCCACGTGTGGACGTCAAACTCAGTGCCAGTTGCTCCCGAGGTAGTCGCGAGACAGCTTCTCAGTGAACGCGAACATGGAGAAGGAGGCTGCGAGGGAGTAACCACTGGCGTTATGCGGGGAAATGTAGATGGAGACGTTGAGCTCGGAGGTGCCGGACAAGGTCAGAGCTGGGAAATTCAGAGAGCAGGGTGACTGCGACGTCAGGTTCAATGCACTCCTTGACTAGCTGCACCAACTCCGAGGAGAGGAGGGGTTCGCTGCCTGCTGGGCAGCTCAACCCTTGCGCCGGGAGCACGAGCCATGCAAGCTGAAGGAACGACGCGTATGCGAGGACCGCAAGACCTCTTATCTCTTCAATCCTCGTCCTTCTTCATACCTGCGACCAACCACAACCATGGGCGCGTCTACCAGTCAACACTCGGCTGAGAGTACTCAGAAGAGGTGATACAAGTCTAACAAACTTGTGCTCCGTCATGTCGTGACCCAGGCTCAGTCACTCGGAGGCCGGGCCCCGCCGGGCCCGGCCCGTATCATAGCCTTCACAAGTTCAAGGACTCAGTGGGAGCCTCGGCGGATCCCGGCCCCTCCCAAACCGTTAACTGATATCTTTACTTTATTGGAAGCCTTCATGGGATCCGCCCCATGGTGTTTTACCCGAAGATGCAGGAGGCGGAAGCCGGGGAGGGGAGCAGGACGACAATGCAAGGTTGGCCGCCATCGCATGTAATGTCTACATGTCACACTCGGAACGGCGACCATGTACAGAAGCATGCTCATGCATCTTGCTTGAAGGGGCTGTTGCGAATAAGGACGAGTATGCCAGCTAGAGCAGGGTGATGAGGTTGTGGGGCATGGTTACATGGCGCCCTACCTCGTCCTACGCCGCTCTGCTGATTATCTTGTGCATGTTGCATCTACACACAGATGCTTTTCGCAGCCAGCAACATGGGAAAGCTGGAAAACTGATGCAGAGAGCGAGTGCAAGCGCCGTCGACATGTCGAGATGTTTGCTTTCTCTGAGAGGAGGCGCAGCAAAGAGGAGACAACCAAGACATAGACTTGACAATGCTGAGGATAGTTCGAGCAGCGAGGACGCCGTGATCCGAAGTTTGCACAGGAGGAGGCAGCTTTCTAAGAAGAAACGAGAATGCTCAGACTCAGACTCCCAACAGAATCATGGCGGTAAACACGACATGCACGGCAATGAAGAACAGAAAGGAGGCTATGGGGGTTGGATGATGATGAACCCTACGGTGGTGGCCGAAGCTGGGAAGGGTGCTGGGAAGGCAGCAGCGGGAAAAACGAGGAGTTTGCGCGCTGAAAGTAGCAGGGAAGAGAAGCGAGCAGCGAGAGAGAAGAGAAACGAGACCTTGTCGAGAGCTGTTCCCTCTGGTCCGAAGAAACTGTCCAGAGGAGGTAGTAAGGAGACGGGAAGAGGAGCAGGGGTCGTGAAGGAGAGGAGGGAGAGGAGGGAGAGGAGTTCTATCTATGAAGAGTGGGCGGCAAAGTCATGGAAAAGCTGCTTCTTCTACCGCAAGAGTGCGAGGGTGGAGTCAAGGTACCTCAACGAGAGCTTAAAGCGCGATCTCAAGCGCAGGAGGAGGCACTTCAGGTGGGAGGAGGGAAGGGGGGGGAGGGGCCTCGCCTTGTTGCATCCTGGTCATGACATTGTGCTGGGCAGCCAAGGCGGGATGCTCCTTCATAAGGCAGTCGGGTCGGTTACCAACATCTTCGATCTGCTCGCTACTCTCTCAGTCCGGGTGATTCCGCTCGAGGTTCAGGTGAGCTGCTGGATGTCTGCAAGTGCTGGTTGTGTCGGCCACGAGGCTGATCGAGATGTAACTGAGTGAAGCCTTACTCATGTCCTACTGAAATGTCACTGACGTATGGCTGATGTATGGCTGACATCTGACGGTTTCTGCTGTAGGACTACAGAATAGAGTGGAAAGATCCCATGCCTTTCTTCGATTATGATGAGAAGTTCCGCATGGATAAGATCAAGGTTGAGAACGTTTCTTCGCTTCTCTTCCCTCGCTACTATTTGCCTCGTGTATCTCGTGCTCCTGCTCTCCACTCCACTCCTCTTCCATTCTTCAACTTTGTCTGCTCAAAGATCATTGTCTTCCTGCTTGAAGATGAATGTCATGGAGGGCTAAGGGAGTCAAAGGACAACAGGAGGGCAGTGAAGAGGTTAAGATGGAGGAGAGAAAGACAGAAGGGAGGATATCAAAGAGCATGAACTGCAGCGGAAAAGATGCAGACAGAAATAGAAGATGCTGGTGCTGCTGGTGTTGTTGTTGTTGTTGTTGTTGTTGTTGTTGTTGTTGTTGTTGTTGTTGTTGTTGTTGTCACAACTCAGAACTCTGGTTCGTTGTTCA
>NW_005434517.1:42051-82151 GCF_000315625.1 Guillardia theta CCMP2712
CAGCGCAAAATTATTCCCTCCTCCTCCTCCCCCGTCTCTGCGAGGCCGTCACAGACCCTCTCACCTTTTCTGCTCTCTCGGACATCGATATCGCTCAGGCACGCATCGCGCTATCTTCTGCCTGCCTGCCTGCCTGCCTGCCTGCCTGCCTGCCACCCACCCGCCCTCCCACCTTCTCTGCCTCCCTGCCTTACTTCAAAACTCCCTCCCTTGTTGCCCCCTCATGCCCATTCTCCTTCCTTTCTCTTTCCTCTCCTCTCTCCTTTCTCTTGCTCTTCCTTTATTTCATCCTCCTGCTCCTGCTCCTGCTCCTGCTCCTCCTGCTCCTCTCGAGCCCTATACTTGGTCCTGACTAATCCTGACAGATTGTTGAAACTCTTTCCATCGTCTACTCTTCCAACCCCTCCGACCCTTCTGCAGGTCTCACCGCCCCGCTCCCTCCTCCTGTTGCCTCCTGTGTGCTGCGATCGCTGGAGCGGCTCGAGGAGGAGGCGGCGCTCGATCAGATGAGCCTGCGCCACTTGTGCTGTCTGCTGGAGTCTCTCAGCTTCTTGTTCTCGCGCTCTCCTCCTCCTCCTCCTCCTCCTCCTGAGTTGTGGAGGAAGGGAGAACGATGGGATAGAAGGAGAAATGTCGAGTGTATGGACGGAAACGAGACAGGTCAGGATCTCCAGCGAGAGAAGGAAGATGACAGTTCAAGCTGGAGGAAGGCAGGAAGAGACGAGAAGGAGGGGAGGGAGGGAAGGGAAGGGAGGGAGCGAGGGGGCAACGATGAAACGGAGGAGGAGGAGAAGGAGGGAGGAGCAGAGCTCTCCAGCCTGGTTTCACCCGATTGGCTGAGAAACTTGTGCGACAAGATCTTGAAGAGAGTCATTGAGTACATCAGCATTCCCTCAGATGCTCCTCCCGATCAAGAGCAGGAGGATGAGAAGGATGAAGGAGAGGAGGCGGGAGAACGAGCAGGGAAGGAGGGCGGAAGCGAGACAGACGAGGAGGTACAGCAGGACGGCGAGGGAAGAGTTGAGGATGGCAAGGTAGAGAAGGACGATGGAGAAACCACAGAGGGGACAGACGGCGAGACTAAAGCAGCGAAACCTCGTTCGGTGAAAGGCATTGAACATGTTTGGACTTGTTTACAATCTTTCTCTGTGTTGGGATATAAGGTGACTTGTCCTGCTGCTCCTGCTCCTGCTCCTGCTCCTGCTCCTGCTCCTGCTCCTGCTCCTGCATCCGCTCCCGCTCCCGCTCTTGCTCTTGCATCATTTGCTCCTGCTCTTCGACTTCTTTCCTTCACTTCATCTCCTCACAACATCACTATCTGACCACCACGTTCGCAAAATTTACATCCTTTACTCTTTCTTACTTGCCATCGTTGTCATCCTCACCTATCCTTGTCTTCTTATCTATCATCCTATGCCCCTGGCTGGTCTCTTTTGACATCCTTGCGTTCGGACTCCTCCTCCCCTCTCCCCTTCCCCCCCCCCCGCCCTTTCCTTTTCCATGGCTCTCTTTCTTCTCTTCTCTTCTCTTCTCATCTCTTCTCTTCTCTTCTCTTTCCTGACTCGCTGACACATCTTTCGGCAGATGGAGCAGGAGCATCTTTCGGCTATCATCCTGGCCCTCGCTCGTCCTCCTGTGCTCGCTCGTCTTCTCTTCAAGCACATTGCCATCGTCTTCTGGTCTGTCGCTGCTCAGGCAGTTGCGCATGGCGAGGCTCTTCCGATCTTCTTGCGCATGCACGACCAGCACATCATCCAAGCTTGCAACCTGACACGGAGCAAGGTGACTCCCTGCTGCTGCTGGTGGTGGTGGTTGTGGTGGTGGTGGTTGTGGTTGTGGTGGTGGTGGTGGTGTTGGTGCTGCTGCTGCTGCTGACTCCTCCTGCTCCTGCTCTTCCCGTACCTCCTCCTCATTCTCTTCCTCTACCTCCTGCTCCTCCTGCTCCTACTACTCCTCTTCCTCCTCCTCATTCTAGTTTCTTTCTCGTCCTTTCTACTTTGATCTGCTCCCCCTGCTCTTCGTGTTTCCCTCATCTTCACGTGGGCAGGAGTGATCTAACATATTTATCCCGAAGGTTCCCTTCTCCTCCTCCTCCTCCTCCTCCTCCTCCTCCTCCTCCTCCTCCTCCTCCTCCATCATCGTCCCGTACTGCTGCTCTCACTGCGACCTCCCCGTTACCAGGGATCGCATCCCATGGCTACTCAACATGCCCGTCAGACTCGCACTTGATCGCATGCTCGAGGTAGCAACCGACCGACTTGACCGCATGTTCCACCCGGACCTCCAGGCCCTCCGGCAGGAAGCCGGCCCGGAGGTCTTCGTCGACGTCACTTCTCGCTTCATCTGCGGCATGGCAGTGATCAAGTTCCCAGCTGACAAGGCGAGGAACGTCCTGCGGCTCCTCCCCGTGGAGGCCAAGGCAGTGAAGCTGCTGATGCAGCGAATCATGCCGACAGGAGAGTGAACAAGGGGAGGAGACGGCCGGGCGGAGTGGAGCGAGGGAGGAGGGAGGGAGGGAGGAGTGGTAGTGAGAAACGTTAAGAGGAAGGGGGCCAAGGAGGCGAGGATATATGGTGGAGGGATGGCAGCGGTGGAGGAGTAAAGAGAAGGAAACGAGCAGACAGACTTTATGATTCATGATGATCACAAGCACGATGATGATCTTTTGACAACTATCAAGTCCCTGCCACCGGCGTCGTCAAGTCGAGCTGTTGACGACGAAGGTATCTGGGGTGATGTTGAAAAGAACTGACGCTCTCTCTGCCGCTCGATGCATCGTTTCTTTCTCCTCCGATAGAAGTTTCGCTGCCTCTTTCAGCACATCGAGAGCAAGAGCACATCTGAAACTAAAGTCATACCCACTTCCACTCTCCTTCTCCTCTTCCCCTTCTCCTCGTCTTCTCCCTCCTCCCTGCACCTCTTTCCCCGTACCTCTCCTTCTTGTCCTTTCCCTCCCCCGTTAGTTGGCAGTAGTCTTCATCTAGCAGATCCTCCTTCTTCACTCTCTCCTGGTTCCTGGGCAGGGGGTGACTGGAGTACGAGCAGCACACGCTTCCTACTGCAGCAGGTCGTCGCAGGAGGGATCGCGAATACGGTTGAGGCACAAGGACTCTCCCGAAGCCTGGAGGCATCCGAACATGAGGAGACAAGGAAGGAAAGCCAAGCGAGGAAGAGAAGAAGGGGAGGAGAAGTAGAAGGGCCTGCATCAAAGATAGGGAAGCAGAGAGGGGGGGACGAGGGGAGCGAGGAGGGGGGCTGACGCTACCTTGCATTGCCAGAGAAGAGCTTCCTGCCCTTGCAAGATCCTCCCTAAGTCGCTAGCCAGCACTCGTAGAGCGTTGGGATCAGAGTCCTGGCGACGGAGGGGGTCACAGGGATGAAGAGGAGGCGAGGGAACGCGGCGGATGAGGAGAGGGAACGTGGTGGAGGAGGAAGGGAACCTGTAACAGCTCCTCCATGTTCAGTCCTGGTACATCACCGTCATCGCAGATCTCCTTGGAGATCTGTCTCATCGCCTGCATGCCACTGTCAGATGGTGTCCCAACAGCGGCTGCAGGAGGAGAAACGAGAGCAGGGAGAAGTGAGGCGGAGAAATGAAAGATTTAGGGCGAAAAGAGCAAGAAAACCGACCTGACGTGCCTTCCGTGCATGGAATTTGTTCTCCTTGTAGGCTTGCTTTGCTTTCACCTGACAAAATTCCTCAGACATTGACACATCCATCGGCTCCTAGAAACCTTCTCTTCTCTTTCAGCCAACTGCTCCTTCTCCTCCTTCTCCTTCTCCGTGTCCTGGTTGTTGACCGGCTGCTCCTGCCCCGACACGTCACACAGCAAGGAGGTGAGATCCGGTACCTTGAGCTTCATCGCTTGTCGCATCGCCTTCTTCCGCTCCTTCTCCAACCTGCGCCATCTTGAGATGCCTGTCTCCGCCAAGTTTCGCAGCACTTCTTCATCCTCTCTCTTTCCGCGATCCGAGGGTCATGCGCCTTTGCCATCCGGACAAGACTCTGTATGCGATTGGCCTCCTCTATCCTCTTCATCTTGATCTCCTGGAAGAAGATTTCATCTCATTGACGTACCATCATCACTCTTTCCCACCTTGTCGTGATCCTTGATCATCGCTCTTCGCTCCCACCTATTCTGTGCACTTTCGAGCTTCTCATCAGCCTGGAAGGTGAAATCTCGCCATGTCTGTCGACCGCATCATCTCCAACACATACGAGTCGCACTGCAAACCTGGAAGTTCTCCCAGAAGTTGTAGAACTTTTCAACCTGCCAACATCGTGATTTCCATATACAAACATGCGGCACATGGGCCAGACATCCCTCGCGCTGTATTTATCAGAGCATCAACACATCTCATGATTCTCGCCCCCTCTTACTCTCACATCACACAGCTGTCAAGAATCACCTCTGCCCATGTTGTGTTCTCGTCTCCAAGGCCTGGCACGTGTGGGTTGGTGGACCATCTAGCGTTCACCTCAAAGTAGTGGGACATAACAGGGAAGAACCCTCCCTGCATGCAAGAAGAGGACAAGTCAAGGTAACAACAACATGAATCCCCATATGAGCAATCGGCAGAGAGTGATAGAACCTCGTTGATCTCCTCTTCTGTCGGCAAATGATCCGTGCACGTGTCAACGGCATCATAGCCCATGCGCTGACCAGATATCAGTGAAAGTCACGGGCACGAGAGGGGTTGACCTTGCTCTTGTCGCTGAGAATCTGGTACGCTCTATTGATGCGCTTGTACGCCTCATCTGCAGCCTCCACACTGCCGAGTCCATGCCTGACAACTTTATCCGGATGGCACAGCAGCGACGTTCGATGGTAGGCCTTTTTTAGTTCATCTTCTCCTGCTTGCCACCTTCTCTCTCCAAGACCAAGGAGCGAGTAGAGATCGTCCTCTCCCGCCAATGCACGCTTCACAGCATCAATCCCATGCAGCCTTCGTTCCCTCCGCTTCGCGTCAGCGTCCTTGGACTCCCCGTCCCCTCCGTCCCCTTCGTCATCTTTCTCGCTGTCGAGTTCCGCTCCCAGATGTCTCATCCTCCTCTCCTCGTAAGACCTTCCAGCATGTTCATAGCTCTCTCTCCTGATGGGGGCTGCTATAGATCCTACGACCTCATTCTGCAAACCCCTCGAGACGGGGAGGGTAACAACACGAAAGGGACTTGTTCCACTTGCATCGTCATGCGACTGTCTCAACCCTCTTGGCACAACACCAGCATGGGCGAGGCATCCTGCTCGTCCAGCTCCTCGCAGCCCTCCTCTTTCTTCTCCCGCCCATGCCGTCAGCATCAGCGCCAACCACGTCGTTACCCGCCATGCCCATGCGACCATTGCCTATCCTGCCCCGTTCTACCCCACCTTCCCTTCGGCCACAGGCAGTAGACACCCCTACCCTAATTATACTATCACCAAACCGGGTGGAAGTCCCTTTTTTTGACTACCCTACCCCCACTGGAAAGACGGCACCCCTGCACAAAAACCTCGCGACAGTCATAGAAAAGCAGAAGCTGTTCCGGCAATGCCAAGCACAGAGCATAGCATAGAGTGCGGGAGTGGGTGTTTGGTAGACTTGTACCATGCCAACGTCTTGCAGACATCATATCGCCTTAGCTGCAACAAGACAGTCTTTGCTCAAGACCGAGTTTAACACACACGAAACAAGGATCCAGGAGCACATGAGAGGTAGACTGAATGCTAGGATGTGAAACCCAAGTCGTCACACCCCGAAGCTTGACGGTTTGGTTAACTGATCTCGAGCGAGACTTTCGTTGGCATGGATATGTTCCACTGTCGTCCGTACGATGGGAGCCACCTGAGAGAGGTTCAGATCAGGGGTAGATCCAGGGTTCAGCCCGTATTCGACTTGAAAGGCAGACAACCCTGTCTCTTTGCGACGTGCATGGTTGAGGGAGAATTCAATGATGGGCAGGCTGATGTCCTAGTCCTCGCGCCGCGGTCCTCGGAAGCTTGCGTGCGTAAAATGTCGTAATCAGCACGTTGGGCTCGGTGATCGTGGCCGGCATCGTACGGATAGCAGAGGAATGCTGAATCATTTGTGCCGGATCCACTTCACAATTCGTAAGAATGCGAATCCACTATGATGATGAAAGATTTTAAGATCTTGCATAATCTTGTATCTAAAACGACGGCGGAATAAAGTTTGAGGCGAAAACAGGTTTGAACCAAAGTCAGGTGCACACAGTACCTGAGTAGTACACTTGAAGAATTGTGTTTGTCCTGTAAGAGTATAAATGTACGCTCCCAGGTTGCCTCTAGCATGAACCTTCGTGAGTCCTCCAATCCCAGCGACGACAGCCTGAGGTGACGCCAGGGCAGAGTTGTGAAGGAGCGAGGGATCGTTTATTATGTGGACCTGTGATCCTGTATCCAGTAAGAAGGAAACATTTAGCTTAGATCGGATTCTGCACAAAACGCTTTAACAGCAGTCTGATACGTGCACATATTGATGGAACATGTGGAACACATAGGATCAGAGTCCAAAGAGGCAGGCAGCGCATGTCCATAGATTTTCGGATTCCAACGACCAGGGTTTGGGGGGACGGAAACAGCAGCGTTCTAGTTGAGCGGTGGTTGAAGAAATGTTCCGATGGTGATATAGTCCCTTGATCTGAAGGAAAAGGTAGCGCCACACCGCTAATGGGTAGACTGAAGCACACATTCGAATGAGACGTCGCTGGGGGCGGGGGTAAAGGTTCAAGGTGGCCAGTAACCGTACCTGGTCCATTAAGAGCAGGTCTGGTGGGGCACGGTGGAAGTGCAGCGGCTGGACTAGGAGCCTGAGGAGACCGTGGAACTAGCTGTCGCCTGCGATTCATGCTGGACTGCACACAGACTGTCGACAAACTCAAGTGTCTTGACATGTTCGACCTTGCCGTAAGCTTTCAAATATCCATGGTACGAAGGATGCAAACATGCGGGCTTGAGTATTGTTGTTATAGTCTAAGCTTTCAAATATCCAAGGCACGGAGAATATAGACGTGCGTTTAGATTTGTTGATTTTCCAACAAAGTGCAACTGACCGAATAAAGCTGTCCTGAATGTAAGCAGCAACCATGGTTTCAACCACCTTGCTCGACCCATTGTCGTAATTCAACAGATAATGCCATGAAACAGTTTATTTACAGAACATGTTATGTCCACTAAAGAATATGAATTGAGTATACACTATTCAAAGCAAATCTCGCCACTTCTCGCTCTTGTCAGTCTTGCCCGCCCATGGTCCGCACTCTCCAAAGTGGGACTTCTTGTTTCCAACGAACGACTGTAGGTTCTTCTCGAACTCAATTGAGAACTCAAGATCGCAGGCAGAGGCACTGTTGTCGTTGAATGGCTGGTGCATCCCAAATGTATACTCCGAGTCGTTGTTTGACCACGAGCTGCAGGACTGCTCCACGCTCTCTGGACTGCATTTGTCGTGCTGAAGGGTTGACGTTGTTTGAAAACTTCTCGTTTCAA
The DNA here is from genome assembly GCF_000315625.1 of Guillardia theta CCMP2712. Classification (NCBI taxonomy): domain Eukaryota; class Cryptophyceae; order Pyrenomonadales; family Geminigeraceae; genus Guillardia; species Guillardia theta. Next base: position 49,539 of record NW_005434517.1, read on the forward strand.
TTTCTGTGGATTCGGGCATTGCGTTCAGTTTTGCTTGATACGATGTTGGTTGACTCCAGGTCCTAGGGGCTGATGAGAAGAAGGGCGTTGCTTACAAAAAATGAAGGACTTGCGATGAATGCAACAAACTTGGATTGTTCTTTCCTTTCAAGAAGCTTTGTGAACAGATGCAGGTAAGGTATGAGATGTGTGTAGGAATGAAAGGTGAAACACAAGGTGTAGGCAGAGGCAAATTGTTGTGTTCCGGCAGACTGTACAATGATGTAGACGGGTGAGGAGCAGTTTTACGTGCATACAGGCACGGAGTCAGCTGCTGACGATGATGACAGTCAGTCTGTTCGTGATGACTAACGATGTTGTAATGACTCTCCGAAAAGAGAGGTTTCCGATATTTATGCGCCGTGTGCGTGTAAAGCCCTCAGGTTTCAAATCCCTTTTAATTTTATAAAACGTTTATAAAGCAAATTACAATGACAATATAGATGTATAATCAGTATCCAAAGATCGCATCCTTTGGACTTTTAGACGCTTCATCGACAAGAGATGACCCCTACCTGGTATTCTGCGACCACCCTTGTTAGCACATATCTATCTGTATCTGGGAGACCACTATCCTAGGAATCACCCACCCTACCCATCCATCTGTCCCTGGTTTGTACCTATAGCCAAGCCATGATGGTCCCACCGGGATACCGACTGCAGTTCTGGAAGGGCGTGGGTCAGGGTGGAGGAGGGGTGCAGGGGATTGCGGTGACAGGGTGAAATGTTAGGTTGATACTTCCATTGCTTCCAAGCTGATCGATTTCTGCATTGAGAGCTTATTGTACAATCGCCTACCTTCGAAACAAGAGTTGCAGGTCGGAGTCTGAAAACAGCCCGAAGGAATGAGGGGGTAGGGTAGCCAATCGTTGGTATGGATGTGTCGAGCGCGGGCCATCCCTCATTGCGACCCTGTAGCTGCATCAGGGGCGATGTCAGCAGCTGACGACCGCCGTCCGAGGCCGGCCGAATGATCACGTCTGAACTACCCCAATCACCCTATTATTTCATAACAAAAAGTACGGGTGCTTCGAGACAGGAAGATGCCAGCAATCACGAGGCGCGTCCTCTTTGATGCTCATGGGCCACCAACAGCTAAAACATTAAATATAAACCTATATAGTTTTAGATTATAACTATATTAGAGATGCGTCGTCGTAAAGAAGTTGGGTACGAGGGGTTAAAAAAAACAAGCGAGGAACACCTGGAAGGCAATACGGGGTCAGAAGGCCACTGGTACAAATCTCTTTACTCATCGCTCCAAATATATTACTCATCTCCTCTCCTCGCGCCCCCCTCAGGCATCTCATCTCGGATCGAGCCGATGTCAGCTCCCGAGCGTTCGCTCAACTTACCTCTAGTACTCCAGTACCACCCTGTAAGGTATTCATTCAGTACCCCTAGCCTGCGGGCCAACCCCCCCCCCCCCCCTTTCTGATTTTACTACTGAATTTTACTACCGAACTGCTAACTAACTTTTTGAGTAAAAGTTTGCCCGCACGTCCGACGGGGCTCCGAGCCGTGGCATCGTTTACTCAAAGTTAAGTTAAAATCAGTGGGAGGAAAAACTGACAGTAGTGAGTGCCCGAACCGGTCCGGCTGGCCGGGCTAGTACGCCGGGCCGGGCCCCGCCGTAGCGCACGGCGCGGCCGTCACTCAGGCGGCCCGGGTCCTGAGCCCCGGAGTCCGACGAACCGGGTGCCCGATCCAGGCTCAGAGCCCGGTGCGCCGCCGGGCGGCCCGGCGGCCTCCGGCGGCCTCCGGCGCGTGACAGTACAGTTCACGTACTACGGTACTACTGGCGGCCGGTTACCATACGGCCCCCCGGTCACTCAGTGGATTAACTTAACTTTGAGTAAAGGGAGTCACCGTACTCAGACCGTCGTCCTCGAATGAGATAAAAGTAGGCCTGTAGGACCTGCCGTTGATTGATCCCGGCGGCACCGGCCCCAGCCTGCGGTGGCGGGGGCGGCTGCCAGGACTCGGGAAACATGAACTTGAAGCAAGGTGCAGTGAAGAGCAGGAACTTGAGCAGCTTGTGCCACTCGGGGGCAGGGCATGATTTAGGGAACTTAGTAGGATGAGATCTAAAGCCCCCGATAGTCAGCAGGCTCACAACAACCTGAAAGAATTCTTGAGTCATGCCTGAGGGTTCAAAAAGCATAGTGTCTACCAAGCCCCGGTGATTGAGCCGAGGAGCAGGCAGATATGGAAGGAGAATTCATTGAGAAAGTTAGAGCTCTCAGATCCGAGTGACTGAAACTGACTGACCTGACGACACTGTGCAGATGACAAGAGATCCTGATGCTCGATGATGGAGAGGAGAGAGGAGCGGTAAGTGTGAGGTAGCAGCATGTCTTGGTCGACAGGGTTGTTCTCTTGCTGGGACGACTTCGAAACCAGTATGTCTGACCTGATACTTGACTGCTGCTGTTCTCACATTGACCTTGATCAGTGATGAACGGGACTGTTCTGTGCGGCGCAACCGTGTGCTTGATGTCGGTAAACAACAGTGTTGACATGAACGGAGGAAGACCGAGCTGTAACATCCCGACGAGGAGGTTGTGGAGGGTCTCGAGGGACTGCGGATGCTCGGGTGAGCTATGGGAGGGAGGCAGGAAGAGGATGAGCTATAGGTGGAAGGGAGGCTGGACGGTGAAGCTGAGAGGTTGGCAGAGAGGGATACAGCCATGCTCATCAACAGCCTGCTCTGCGCCATGTTCCCTTGCATGGGCATGTACTGGAGGAAGCAGATCCGAGACGCGTTCAGCATCCAGGGCAGTATGTCAGGAGACTGCTTCGCTTGCGCCTGCTGCTTCCCGTGCGCGGTGAGTTTGCTCGACATAGTTTACTCGCACTGAGGAGCCGAAAGGCCATGCAGGAAGCGAGGGAGATCAAGAAGCGAGGAGGAAGCGTCAATGCCCCCGTGCAGATTCAGATGAGCTAGAGATCACGCGCTCGACTCGACATGCTCCCAGGCCCTGCAGCAGCAGCATGTCAGGTCGGCCCCAACAAGTCTCCTCGTGCTCACAGTCGATGGAGGTGACTGTCTAGCTCCAGCTGGATGTCTCGCCATGCGCCTCGAAGAGCGTCGAGCTTTGTCCTCCTCATCTGCGGGAGAAGTCACGCGACACGAGAGGAGGAGGAGGGGGAGATCAGGGACACGTCAGACACGCAGGACAGAGAGATAGCAACGTAGGAGCGAAGAAGGACAGGCTGATGTCAGAATCACCTTGTCTGCCTGGATGAATGCTTCTCGTTTACGATGAGTAACCTGAGAGTTTTGAGAATCAAGAAAGTCATCTCCTTTCGGCTCGATCTGCTCCTCACCTCCGTCACATGCTTGTTGATCTTGTCTTTGAACATTCTGAACTCGCTGGCAGCAAACCTGTAGATTCTCGTCACCATCGTCCTCCCTCTCTGCCGTCTCCTTGCCTCATGATGTCTTCTTGGCTCGCCAGGATGCTTGCCTGCTGGTATCGCATCTGCGCCTCGAAGTCTGCCTTGGCGATGCGCCGAACCTGACGAGGCCGAGTAAGTGCATAAAGGCGGAGAACGAGGAGAGTCAAGGCGAGGGAAAATGTGATGGAGAGGGAAACAAGGACAACAAAAAGAAAATGGGAGCAGGGAGCAGGGAGCAGGGAGCAGGGAGCAGGGAGCAGGGAGCAGGGAGCTAGAAGAGCGTTCTGGTCAGAAACCTCATCAGCCGTCTTCATTCTTGCCATCACGTGCCGTCTCGTGTGTATGAACTCCCTGCAGCGAAGGCTCAACCCCAAACCTCTTCGCATCCTCTCTAGCAATCAACACCTGTGAACAACGTCCATCCACCTGCTCCTCATCGTATCCCTCATCTCCACCATCATCGTCTTGATTTGCTGCTGGGACCTGAGACGGGGACAGCAAGTACTCAGGGACGTTGGGATATGTCAAGCTTTCAATCACTGTTTCTCTCTTTGCGCGACGTTGAAACTCTTGCTGCAAGCTACACGCAACATGTCAGCATTCCTTGGAGACTTCAAGTTATCTTCACCTTTCCTCATCACATCCGCTGGAGTTTGACCCATGACAACCTGCTGACCCACTTTACACCTTGTCAAAACTTGTCGCTCCCTCACTGACCTCAGCTTCCAAGTTGTTCTCGCCCGCTTCATATCGCTGGTTTTCATATCGTCGAAATGAGCTTGTATTCTGGTTTTGCTTTCTTCTGAAACGTCTCCGCCATCAGCAAAAGCAAACTGGAAGTGTAGCAGACCTTGATAAGACGTCCTTGGCCCTGGAGTACTCCATATCGTGACCCTCCCCCTCCGCTTCCCTCAGGCCCTTCCCATCCCTCCTCTCGGAGAAGGAGATGAATTCTCCATTCTTAGTGATGAATCCACAAAGAGATCCCTGGAGGGAGATTGGGCTCGCTTCCTTGAGCTCCAGCCCTGGTGTAGACTCGACCTCTACCATGGCATGGTAGACATCGTTCTGCAAGGATCTGAGGACCCTTGCACTCCTGCGAGTGCTGTCATGCTCCTGCTCGCCCATGCTCTCAGAGTTGCTTACCCGTCCGACGATCGTCGCTCCATCGCTCTCTTCGCAGTGTTTCTTCCCGGCCCATTCAGCATCCTGTCACAACTTCAATCACAAGATCACAAGGTGTTATGTTGTAGACATGACAAGAAAGTGATCCATGGCTCTTGCACTATCAGGCACAACAACCACGTTGATGTCCATACCGCTTGTTGAGTTGCTCCTCAGTCCAGGTGCTCTTCAGGCTTGCAAACTTATCGGCGCGGTTCCAATCTTCAATCCCTCCGAGCAGGGGCACGGGCTTGTTCCTTCCCTTCGCCGCTTCTCTCTTGTCCCGCCTCCCTGCTCTCATCTTGCTCTTGTGCCCTGACCTGTTCCTCCTCACCTGACCTAGGTTCAAGCGCGTATCTGCTCGCATCTCCTCTCCCCGCATGCTCTCTGGCTCTGCAGCAAGGACGATGTCCGAAAGCGTCATGACGATGTCGATGAGGTTGCCTGAAGTACGTCAGCCTCTGCTCGCTCTGGGGTCTATCTGCTTACTCAGTGCCGTGATTCTCCCCATGCAGATGTGGTCGGCAGAGATGTGGTCCAGACTCGCTCCTATCACCTGCGGGCCACGTCAGACTTAACACGCAACGTACCTGAGCTTGCCTCTCCCAGAAAGAAGAGCAGGGCCCGCGTGTTGTGCCTGTCGTCGTCCTCCGTCACGGGGTTGCGGTTGAGCCCGGGGACCTCAAGATGGAGCATGGCCTCAACGACGGCGATGAACATGTTGGGAGTGCATTGATCTAGCGAGCTGATTCGCTCGGGTATCCCCACCCTACCAGTCATCAGACAATGTTTGTGGGGACAAGAGGACAGGTGGGCCATCGCACCTGGGAAGTAATGCGGTGTTGATAGACTTGACGTACTGCTCGATCACACGATCGTGCAGGTGTCCTGCAGACAAGTCATTCCAACAACTTGATGCTTGACAAGCCTACCAAGTTGCTCTTCTGCTGCTACAAGATTCTTGGCCCAAGATTCCGAGGTCTTGAAATCCGAATGGAACGAGCGTGTTTGATCTGAGTCCTCATACAACATGCCGAGGACTGTTTGCTTCAATCTTTGATCAGCCTGCAAAGAAAGATTGAGTTAGTCCAATCTGTACTTCACTTTGTTGATTTGCATGGAATAAGCTTATCAGGGCGGAAAACAATCATCCGTTTCCTACTTCCTGCATACAACATTCCCTCATCATCTTCTTCTTCTTCCTCTCCTGCATGGTTCCTTGTCGCAACCCAACCACCTCCTCCCACTCCCCTCTCCTCCCTCGTTCCTCCTCGATCTCCTTTCATGGGATCCATTGTATTGGTTGTGCTCGAGAAGGGGTACTATACGGTCGGAGAGTAGGGTGGGGTGGGGACAGTTACTCTTTGTGGTCAAACATTTTACTCAAAATGATAACAAGCCCGCCTCATTATATCAGCGAGGCGGACTTGATATATGTTCGTGAATGAGGGGACGAGGGGCAATCGTATTAACGGCCGTCGGGGAGCGAAATGGGGAGCAGGAGAGAGGGAGAGGAGGAGAAGGTGAACGGATGCTGAGAGAGGAGAAGGAGGACGTTGAGGACTCAGATATGCTGAATGGTTCGAAAAGTTCCTTGCAGCCTGATGGCTCCATGAGTGTTGTCCATGCTGGCGGCGGCGTTTGAGGAGAGGAGAGCAGTCGTGCAAGTGGATAGTTTTCAAGGATAACTATCCTCCACTTTCCTGCAAGAAGCCATCCCAATGCTCGCCCAATCTCCTGGAGGAGGACGTAAAGGAGGATCCTCCCACTTGGAGTCCATGCACAAGCCTGTTGAGAAGGGGGGGAGCGTGCGGCAGGTGCTGGAGCATCGGGAAGAAGCTAAGCCTGTGATGAAGCATGGGGCTGACAAGAAGAGGCATGCTCAAGCGGATCACAAGCAGCAGCATCCAGTATGGCGCCCAGGAGGGTATGCTCTCGTTGGCGATATGTACAAGGACAACGGAAGGAAGGTACGATGGTCAGTCCTTGCTTCCTATGACCTGACCATATTCGCCTCAAGGTTGCTCGGGGCCCTTACTTTGGAGTCCCCCGGGACTACTGGAGGAGGGAGGAAGAGAACCTCTTGCCTTCTGCTGGGCCAGGCGCTCAAGCCTCCTCCCCGTTGATCCATCACAGGAGCGCAGTGAAGCCGCAGCAGGGAATCTACGGTTTGCACTCAGACAAGCAGCAGGTCTGGAAAGTGGAACAGAAGCGAGGAGGAAGAGGGGGCGAGGAACAGGAGCGAGGAGGAGAAAGGAATGGGAGAAGGAACGGAGGGGGGGGGAAGTGAGATTGAATGATTGTACAGGTGTGGGAGAGTGTCATACCAGCTAGAGCTGGACCATGGTCAGTGTTCAAGCAGAGGTATCATCTGCAGAACGGACCCAGCCGTCCCCTTCCTAAGGTTGTGATGGAATGCAAGGAAGAGATGATGAAAATATTGAGTGGCAAAATTAAGAAATGATGATGGCAGCTACATGATTATGATAGTGAAGCCGCTGCTGCTGCCTATGATGATGATGGTGATGATGATGATGATGCATTGGATGAGAATGACGACATGAAGGAGAACAACGATGGTGACGACGGTGATGATGATGGTGATGATTTTTCTCAGGGGGTTGTCAAGGTTGGACCTGATTGTGTCGGTCCCATCGTCGAGTTCCGTGAGAGGAGGGCAGACATGCGAGATCATGCGAGAGGGCACGAGAGGATCGATGTGGACAGGGTGCAAGTGTATCCCCCATGGCCGATAGCCCAGGCCATGTGAGTCACCAGTGATAGCAACGATGTTGCGCTGTTGATCGTTATGGCAGAGAACAAGCATGGCAGGGACAAGAGAAGTTTGCGAAGAGGGGCGTGTATTTCGAGGATGACCTCAAGTTTGAGGACCAATCAAGGTCAGGGATGAAATCGGCGCAGCAGATTTGAAACTCATCGCAAAATAGACCTCAGCAGGCGCCCTTGAATGCGAGGAGGAGAAAGATCATAGCGGATCTGTTCAGCAGGATTGGGCCAGGATCCGACGGCAAGCTAGAAGTCCAGGTGATGCCGTCGGCCGAAAGTTCAGCCACATTCTCATCGCTATGGTCTCAGGAACTTTTCAAGGCGATGAAGGTCGATAAATTCAGGAAGTTGTTTGACTACACGTCAAGGTCGGCTCCTCGTACTCCACCACAACCATTCTCTCCTCCTCCTCCTCCTCCTCCTCCTCCTCCTCCTCCTCCTCCTCCTCGTCTTGACTTTCAGCTCTTGCAGGCAGGGAACGAAGGTTGTGAGAGATGACGAACAGGAGCATCTTGTTGGTTTGTTTGTGTCGCTCCTCAAGCATGAGGTACTCTTCCTCCTCCTCCTCCTCCTCCTCCTCCTCCTCCTCCTCCTCCTCCTTCCTCCACCTCCACCTGCTTCTCCTCTTCCTCAATGTCTGCAGGCTAGAGACTTTCGGAACAACATGGCATTTCTTCCATCGAGCAAGGTCAGAAAGATTACTGCACATTGCCAAGCATGTTATCCTCCCCCTCCTCCTACTACTACTACTACTACCACTACTACTACTACTTGTCTTTTACCTCTTCCTCGTCATCTCCATCATCATCATCTCCATCATTATCAACAACAATATGATCATCACTACATCAATCGCAATAGTTTTTTTCAAGTCGTATTGTCTTCTGCCCCACCATCACTCCCTCGCGCTCCATTTCTCTACTGCTCGTCATTTTCGCATCAGGGAGGCGTCGGGTGGAGAAATTTGGCTCAGGCCGACGCCAAGATCACCAGCCAAGAGTTTGAACAGGTACGTCTGACCCCAGCTGAGAGCCCAGCAGGCTTTGACATTTCTCAGGTGATGGTAGCATTGGGCTGCCACATCTATGAAGATGAAGAGTTCAGGACGCTCACTCGCACACTCTTTGAGGAATGACGGAGCGGCAAGAGGTCGGAGGTAGGCCAGAGGGGGATGTGCTGGGAAAGGAGAGCAGGAGGCAGGAAGGGGGAGAAGGAGAAGGAAGAGGAAGGGAGGGCACTGAAGCTAGGCGTGTTAGACATCCGTTGACTGATTTTCTTTCTCAGCTCATCCAGGAAGGGCTCGATCACTCGCGCATGCTGGAGACTAGCAGGCAGGCGTTGACGCCGCCGAAGCCGAACGAGTTTGACAGGGCGACCTCTAGTCCTGTGACATGTCAGCAAGTCAGCTGGAGTAGGAGCTGGGTCCACCTGGGGCGTCTTGCACCGTCTGCTGGGCGATTCTCAGCTCGATCGGGATGTCAGTTGATCGCTGGTCGAGGTTGGCGGTTGGTGGGATCTTTTGGTGGTAGACAGCAAGAACTGAAGTTATCTTAGCACCACCTGCGCTACCAACTCCTCCTCCTCCTCCTCCTCCTCCTCCTCCTCCTCCTCCTCCTCCTCCTCCTCCTCCTCCTCCTCCTCCTCCTCCTCCTCCTCCTCCTTCTCTTCCTAATCTTCCCCACAATCAGCATAAATGGCCATCATGATCTCCCTCTCCCCCTCCCCTTCCCCCTCTCTCTTCCTCTACCTCTCAACCACTCCCACTCTCTTCCTCTGCCTCTTCCTCTTCCTCTTCCTCTTCCTGTTCCACCTGTCGCTGCTGCCTCCACTGCCCCAGCAGCGCCAAGCAGATGTCCGAGAGCTCCTTTGACGGACGTGAGCTGAAGGAAACTTCAGAATCATCCTCTGAACCCCAGCTGGACGCAAACTTACGACGAGGTCGTTGCAACCCGCAAACGTCTTTGCGATTGCTCGAGCCTGAGGGGCAGCAGGTTGAGGATGAGGAAAGAGAGACAGGGGGGAGGAGGAAGTGGAGATGGTGGGAGAAGGGGAAGAGGAGGGAGAGTGAGACAGAAAGACAGAGGGAGGGAGAGAGGGAGCAGGAGAGATGTGGAGAATGGGGAAGGAGAAGAGATAAGGATGAAAGAAAAGACATCAGAGAAGGGGAAGGAAAAGAGACAGAGAGCACAAAGGGAAGAGAAAGAAATGAAGGAGGTTGAGGAAGGAGGAGGAGAGAATAAGAGGAATGGCGGGAGAGAGCAGATAAGGCGACAAAGGAGTTCAAAACCTCGCAAGCGTCTCCTACGGGGGTGGAGGTGGCATGGCAGTTGATGTGGCCGACCTGTCAGTGGAGATTAAGAGGATGCAGAAGCTGCGCTGTCAGGTGAGGAGAGCAGAGGAGGAGGAAGAGGAGAAGAGAGTAGAGGACAGTTGTAAGGGTCAGGCGAGGAGGAGAGGAGGAAGCAGGAGGCAGGGAGGAAGGAAGAAAGAGAGGAAGAGGAGAAATAGAACGCAGGAGAGGATGAGAAAGAAAAGAGGGGATGGAAAGGGGAGCAGGAGAAGACTTCACCTGTTGAGGGCTAACACCGCCCATGTCCATGGCAGCCTGAAGAGAAGAGGAAGTAACGGGAGGAACAGAATGAAAAGATGAGGGAGATCTGTCATGGGAGGAGGAGATGGAAAGGGAGAGAACTTGACGAGAACACACAAAAGAGGGAGAAGGAGAAAGCAGGAGAGGCGAGCAGGAGAGGCGAGCAGGAGAGGCGAGCAGGAGAGGAGAAGAGGAGAGGAGAAGAGGTTAAGGGCTGTGACAACAAGTCAGGGCAAGAACCTTCATGACCCTGGCAGCTCCTTCGCCATCTGATTGAAATCATTACGAAACCCACGAGACTGTCAAGTTACCTTCGGGAGGAGAAGTGATATGATAGGCGTCGCCTCCAGAGCCCCAACCCCGAATCTTTTGAAAGCTCGGTCATGCTTTCTTCCTCTAGCTTCTTCTCTCTCCTCCTCTCTAACTCATCCTCCTCCTCTATCTCCTCCTCTTCTTTCCTCTCTAACTCATCCTCCTCCTCTATCTTCTCTTCTTCTCCTTGCCATTGCCATATCACTTAAACTTCCCTCACCTCGGCATAAATCCTTGCTCCCCGGCTGTAAAAATTCAAACGAGTCAGCAGGAGGTAATGACAGGAGCAGATGGGAGGACGGAAAACATCCTCTGATGAAGAGCCAGTGAACCAGCCATGGATGCGATGTGCTTAGGAGCAGCAGAGGAGGAGGTAAGAGAAGAAGCACGCGGGGAAGGCGCAGGGAAAGGAAGCAAGAGGAGGAGGAGGAGGGACAGGCACCTTCTCGCCATCTCCAGCTCCTCAAGCACCAGCACGGCACTTCCCTCCCCCATCACAAAACCGCATCTGCTCTCCTCCCTCAGCCTCGTCCGCCAACGTCTCCCTCACCTCCTCGCGTCGAAGGGTCTAGAGGCAGAGCTCCTGCGCCATCGTCATCCCGTTGCTCCCAGCAGGTCTCAACCTCACGGGTCCTCGTTGAACTCGCATGCCAGGGACTTTGCGCGCGAGAAACCGGCGACGGCAAGAGGCTCCATGCAAGATTCCGTTCCTCCTGCACCAACAGCACGCCGTCATGACCGCCAAACCTGCACCACCACTACCTCAACCACATCCACTACCTCCACTACCTCCACTACCTCAACCACATCCACTACCTCCACTACCTTCACTACCTCCAGCTCTTCCCCTCCTCCACCACCACCACCACCACCACCACCTCCTCCTCCTCCTCCTCCTCCTCCTCCTCCTCCTCCTCCACCACCACCACCACCACCTCCTCCTCCTCCTCCTCCTCCTCCTCCTCCTCCTCCTCCTCCTCCTCCTCCTCCGGCTTTATCACCCTTTCCTCTCCCCCCCTTCTATTTCATCCTCCTCCCAGGTTCTGCCAATTCACCCTCCTCAAATTCACTTCGCATTCTATCGCTGCCGCCTTCTCCCTGTTCTCTTTTCTTCACCTTGGGAACGAAGAATGGCGAGAGCTTGCGAGGGCTGGTTGTGACTAACTATGAATATACGTCAAGGGGAAGAACCCAGTCACCAAATCCAACGTCATCTCAATAATCTACAGCACAACACTTTGATCATCACTTTTTTCATCATCATCCTGAGCAGCAGCAGCAGCAGCAGCAGCAGCAGCAACTAGGCATCTACCCTCATACCTTTCCAGCTTCCACGATCTCCCCTAGAGCTCCAATACCGCTGCCAACACACACCGCAATCTTGGGTAACATGCTCTCTCCCCAGATGTCTTTCGGCTGCTCCATCCTATCAGTTGACAACTCCTCCGCTCCATCCCAACCTGCACAAACTGCCTGCTCCCCTCCTTTGCTGCGTCTCGCAGCGCCTCGTCAGCCTGACATGTCTCAGCTGCCGAGCTCGATGACTCGCTGCTGCTCACCGCTAGGATCGCAAGCTGAACGAAAGGAGCGTTGCGAGAGGCAGGATAGTCCGGCAGGGCTGCAGCACCAGCGCATGAGCTCACATACCCTGACCGAGGCATCAAGTGGAGTTGGACCTGAAGGGTTGAGCTCGTGTGGTAGCTCTCCTCGTGGTACCGCAGCAGCAACCTGCAAGACAAGTAAACAGAAGATATCAACTGAATGGATGTCCTCCTCCTCCCCCAGATCTTCGCTCACTCCCTCCCTCCCTCTCGCACTCGCTCGCTCACTCACTCACCTTGCAAGGTAAGTTGGCATACGCTTCCCCTGTGGACATGTCAGGAGCAGCTTGCAGTATGGCTGGTAACCTTCCAGCCTTCTGACTGCGCTCGTTCCTGAAGTGATTCCTTCCCAGCTGCCAGTAAGACTCAGGAGTCCACAACGGGGAGAAGAAGAGAAGAACAAGATGAGAGAATAAGAAGCGAAGGGAAGGGACGACACGACACGACACGACACGAGAGGCAAGGAGAGGAGAGGAGGCGAGGCGAGGCGAGGCGAGACGACACGACACCAGAGGGGAGGAGAGGAGAGGAGAGGGGAGGGGTGGAGACGAGACGAGACGACAGCAGCAGCTGAGGATAAGTGGCAACATGGGGATTGACAAATATTCATAGCATGGCATACTCCAGAGATAGAAAATGCACACTCAATCGTTTCAGTCTGACAACCTGATCTTCGTTCCAACACCGAAGGGAGTTACCATCCCTATCCCAGTCACCACAACCCTCCTTGATGTCCATCAGAGTCACTTGAAGCATGTAGCCTCTCCTAGTTCAACAACCTTCGTTGCCGAAAAGGAGGAGGAGAAGTAATACTGAGAGAGGAACTGGTGTAGCGTTCAGAAGGTCAGTACTCCCATCCTCTCCCTCAGCGCGCTCTTCTTACAAGCTCCTTGTTGCAGTGCATATGACACGGCGACAGTTTGAAGAGATCATGATTGAATCGGGGAAATGGCAACAACCTGTCCTCAAACAAGATTACTTTCATGCGCTCTACCAACTCTATACAAAGCGTCCTCCTCACCCTTCTCTCCTCGTGCCTGCCCTCTGCCCCCCTTCTTCCTCTTGTGCTCAATCAGATCTTCTCCCTCCGCCATTCCTGCTCTTCTCCTCCCCTCCTTCATTTTGCGTCCCCCCTCCACCCCCCTCTTCACTCCCTCCCTTCCCCCTCGTACTGCCAGCATTTCCCTCTTTGTTGCGCCCGCTGGTGACAAGGTACTTGTGGGGTGGGTACTTTTGTATGCGAGGCAGGGGTAGACAACCGGTCAGGATCATGGTTTGATTTATGGGCGCAGTCGGAGATGGCGGGGGAGGGAGAGGAGGAGGAGGAGGATGAGGGAGGGAGGGAAGAGACAAGATGGCAAGAGACCGATCGCTGGCTGTCCAAGCGCATGGCGAGCCTTGAAGAGACGAGAGGAGACGACGACAAGGTGTTGCTGAAGGCAACCAATGGGGTCGGGACAGGTCAGTCGATCGAAAGTGTCGGTCTGACAACATGCTGCATGTCGATAATCTTTGCGTTGAAATTTCTTTGCGTTGAAGTTTTGTTCGTAGAAGCTCCTCCAAGAGCTGGGCGAAGCATGGATTGTTTACGTCATTCAGGCTCAAATCCTCGCCATGTCGTTGACAGGGAGGATCGGTATTGGGGAAAGCGTTGGCGGGGAAGGCTGGATGGGAAGGGAGGAAATAAGAGCAAGGCTGCTCAGAGGAGCCTCTAGCTCCCCAATACCTCGAGAGTGCTTCATGTGCGGATCAGAAAAGGTGAGCCAAGGCTGCCGTGCCAGTCCCGAAGAGCTCACGGTCAACAGCTCCATGCAGGGATGGCGCAGCAGGGGGGGCTGTGGAGAGCGTTCCTGTGTGCGGACTGCTACCCGCACATGGTGATTTCATCATGGCAAGGAGTGTTTCGAGAGCTCGGCGAGGACAATGGGCTAGAAGTCCTCCTGCTCCGAGGCAGATGTCAGCTCGTACGCCTCTGCTAACTCAGTATGGCCAGTAACGCCCCGGCAGTGCTGTACTCGCGGTGGGTTCCGAGCTCAGGGAGGACAGGAAGCCAAGAGGCGCATCTTTTGTGCCGTCCACAAGTCACGGGGTATGATGGGCGGGCGTGAGAGAGGAGGAGGAGGTTTGAGCAAGGAAGCAGATGCTATGGACTACCGCAACCCCCGATGCTCCTCCTCCGGCTGTCAGGTGCCCCCACCAAGCTCCTCGCTCTCCTCCTTGTCAACTGAGACCGTGTGCTCCAGCGCGTGGCTTCCTGGGGCAGGTGGCAGGGGAGGAGGGAACGATGCCGTCTGCACAAGTAGCGCCCATAGCCCGATAGTCGTGCTGCTCTAATGGCTTTCTAGAATTGACAAGGACGTTTACCTTCGCACTTACAACAAGTCGGATCCTCGTTCATGTACCCCCGCCTCCTCCTCCCTCCTTTCCTACCTGCTCACCAGCTGTGCAGATCCGAGGTGTAATGCAGTTGGAGGATGCAACAAGACGGCCTCGTGGGGCGACATCGACGGGGGGGGCCTGCGGACGGACAAGCCCAAGTACTGCAGCCTGCATAAGAGAGAAGGACAGATGTGAGTCTTGACAAGAGCGCGTGTCAAAGTCTCCTCACGCTATCACAGTGACATAAGACACGGACTCTGTCAAAATCCTTCGGGATGTACCACTCAGCCTGTCTTCGGGTGCCCCTCGGAGGTCCTCCTGGCTCTCTCCTCCCTCCTTCCTCGCTTTCCCTCCTCCCTCCTCCCTCCTCCCTCCTCCCTCCCTCCTGTCCTGCCTGCTTTGCTCGCTTGCTATTCCCGCCTCTCTTCTCCTCTCTTCCCTGCTTCACCCTCGCATGCCTCCCTCCATTCATCCATCGTTCTCCATCCAGCTGCCCTGTCTCGTTTCGCATCTTTCTAGCCTTTCCCTCTTCATAGTTGTCTCCACATTCCCTCCCGCCATCACTCTGTCTAGCCTTTCCCTCTTCATAGTTGTCTCCACATTCCCTCCCGCCATCATCTCGAACGCAACCATGTCACGTTTGACCCTCCAGTGCCTGCAGAGAATCCGTCGGTTCTGCAAGAAACACAGGCGAGCAGGCGATGTGAACCTGATGCGTCCGAAATGAGAAAAAGACCTCAAGAGGTTTTCAAAGGTGCAATGTAATTTGAATTCAGAATTTACAGTTAAGGGATGTTAAGTTTCTTGTGTCTGCTGCCCAAGGGATCATGTTTTGTGCTTGTCTTCAGCATGGTCATGAGGGAGAAAGTGATTCCTCATCAGCTCCTCAAACTCATGGTAATCGATCATCCCGTTCTTGTCCAGGTCCGCCAGCTCCATCATCGAGTCGATCTCCTCATCGCTCACCCCGATCTGAAGTTTCTGCAAGGCATGGTGGAGCTCCAAAGAGCTGATGTGCCCCGTACGTGCCTGGTCGAAGTAGTTGAACGTGTCCCTGAGATTCTTCGATAGCGCCTCGCTCCTGGCGCTGGGGGAGGGCCATGGCGGGCCCATCATAATGCAGAACTCGTCAAACTCGACTGAGCCTGTCTTATCGATGTCGAACTTCTTGATCATGTCTTCGACCACCTCGTCCGAGAGGTTCGCTCCCAGGCCCTTGAAGGCGGACTGGATGTCCCGGATGTTGATGTGGCCGGTCTTAGTGTGGTCCAGGGTGTTGAACGCCTCCCGTAGCTCCTCTAGCCACTCTGGATCCGACTTGACCTGGTGCAGGATGTTCTGCTGCAGGGCCCTGTCAGGAGGAGGGGAGGCCAGCGGGCGGACGAGGTGGTTGAGGGCGCTGACGGTGATGAAAGCTCCTTTGAGCTTCCTGGCAACATTCCAGATCTTGAGCTGCTTCTGCGTCTCTGCCAGGGTGACGCTGGAGAGTTGGCCCTTGAGGTACTTGGTAAGCCAAGGATGAGCCAAGCATTCGGTAGGGGTGTATCGCTGGTATCTGTTCACTTGCAT
Organism: Guillardia theta CCMP2712; assembly: GCF_000315625.1. NCBI lineage: Eukaryota > Cryptophyceae > Pyrenomonadales > Geminigeraceae > Guillardia > Guillardia theta. The sequence continues at coordinate 65,382 of NW_005434517.1, forward strand.
CATGTGCTGAACCAGGTCCTGCCAAGGCCATCACAAGCTTTCAGGTCAGAACACAGGACGTGGAGATGAACGAGGAAAGTGTTGGGATTTCTCTAGACTCGCGGTGCATGAACAACACGGATAAACAGATGCGGAGTGAAGGCAAGTGGGATGATGCTGCAGCAGCAGCAGGCAAACAGTGAAGAGCTAAAGCAGTGAAGAGCTCAACAATTCGTCACCTTTGCCTCTGTAGAGATCTTCTTCCAGTAGGCGTCAGGGAAACCATAGTTTCCCTTCACTATCCTCCTGACAAGGACCTGCAGAGGAACTCCTTGACCAAAAGGGGGACAACCGCACAGCAGAATGTACAAGATGACCCCAGCGCTCCACACATCACACTCAAGGCCGTAGCCCCCAGCAGTGTGATCAGCAGAAATGACTTCTGGCGCAAGGTAGGACGGAGTTCCGCACACTGTCTTCATGATCGCGCCATTTTCAAGGTCGACGATTGCGCCCAATCCGAAGTCAGCGATCTTGACCGGAGAGTCAGGGCTCTTGGAGGCATACAGGATATTCTCTGGCAGAGGGTTCAGCTCCTTTGCGGTTTCGCTGCACAAGAGTGATCGGCCCTCACCTGGTTTCAAGTCTCGGTGCGCAATACCGATGCTGTGAAGGTACTCGACCGCCCCGATGATCTGGTAGAAGCAATGAGCTGCTTCTGCTTCACTGTAGTGATCTTTCTCCACGATCCTGTCGAAGAGCTCCCCGCCGCTGACGTATTCCATCACTATGTAGATCTTGTTGTTGGATTCAAACATTTCATGGAATTCAATGCATTGGGGTGCTTGACTTTCCTCATGATGTCGATTTCTTTCCCGATATTCTCGTAGTCTTTCTTGCAGCACATCTTATTCAGAACCTTGACTGCAACGATATCACCCGTTTTCTTCTTCTTGGCTCGCTTCACCTTTGCGAATTTTCCTTCCCCGATTGTTTCATAGATATCATAATCTTGCTTTATCTTTTCCCGCAAGAACCACAAGGACCAGAACCCCATGGTCTTAGAGCTATGTGCCTGTTAAACTTCCTCAAAGTCTGATCTTGTACTTCTCTATTTCCCTTTAAAAGACAAGTCTGCCGAATTCTGCCTGCCAAATTCAGCAAAGTCAGCAAAGAGCACAGCGCCCAATTTAGCAACAGAGGGGAAGCAAAGACGAGACGAAGAGGATGGTAACAATGTATGGCATGGTTATCATCATTTCTTTTCAAGATTGTAGTAACAGCAGATTCAATAACCATTCTTCTTATCTCCAAGCTAAAAGTACCACCAGTGGATCTGATCAGAACTGCTTAGCATCTACAATCTCATTCAAGTAATGTTTGTAGATCTCTCAAACATTTCTGTGATATTTGTACAAGATAAGAAACTTTCCATAGCATCACACACCTTCTCTTCCTCGCAAACATGCGCGTGCCTCATGATCTCTCTCCTCGCTCCAATCGTCTTCCCTTCTCTACCCGGCCGCCCCCTTGCATTTTTCTCACCAGAAGTAAAAAGATGACTTTTAAAAGGAGGCTAGGGGGAGTGGTAGGGTACTCGAACAAAATCGAATGACCACCGAAGAAGACTCAGACTACCCGGTACTTTCCTAGTAAAATGATGGGGTCGAGTGTCCAGGTGTACGCTGCTCTGTGAACCAGGGTGGTCATGGCCCCCTATTTACGATAACTATCTGCGACAGGGAGATGAGTAAACATTTGTACCTGGCTTCCCCTGAACAAATATAAAAGATATTTTAAACTGTACCAGAGAGCAAATGACGGGTGCATACTGGTACAGTATTTAAGAAGACATTATTGGTTCCAGTCCGGATCGGAGTTTCAAGATTACACTAGGCCGGGCCGTGTGAGTCAACCGTGACTCGGTGCCGGCTTGGCGGCGGCGGCGGCCGGGCCCGGGCCCGGGCCGGCCTGCCCGCGGCTAGAGGCGGCGGCCTGAGCGGCCAGTGCCGCGCCGGCGTCACTGCGTCACACGGGACTCCCCGTCGGGCCCGGGGCCCGCCGAGGCGGCAGCCTGCCCGGCCAGTGCGGCGGGCGGCGCGGCCTACTACCGTACCGTGACATGATGGTCAGCGGCGGCCGCCGCACCCCCGGCGGCGGGGACGCTGAGCCTCGGAGCTCGGAGGCTTGAACGAAGGCACGGCGCAGTTCGCCCAGTCACTGGCTCAGCCGGACTCGGTGCAACTTGGCGCGGCAAGTCACGCCACAGTGACGGCGTCCGAGTCCGCTCCGAGCGGCTCACGGTATTCACTGAAGTAACTTCAATCATTCTACTAGTCATCATCAGTGCCAGTGGTATGCGGCCGGGCCCGGCGGGCGGCTCCCGGGCCGAGCCTTGCGGAGTCCGGCAAGCCGCCCCGGCGGCGCTGACTGAGCTGACGGCGGCGTCCTAGTGAGCCGCGGCTCACTGACGCAGTCCGGAGTGCCGTGGCAGGCGGGCCGCCGGGCCGCCGGGCGGGCCCCGCCGCCGCGCGCGGCGGCCGTCGGAGAGCACGGTACGGTCCGTCCGGATCCGATTGAATACATCCTCGTACTGATCAGTTTTAACTTAAAAAAAAAAAGGGCCCAATTTTCAGCCTCAGTGCCTTGGCCTAACTTTACTCAACTTGGCCAGGAGAGTCACGGAGTCACGAGTCGAGGCCTGCACACAGTGGCGGGGGCCTAACTTAAGTCAACCGTGAGCGGCGGCGTACGCCGCCGGCGTACGGTCACGGCAGTGCCATGATGCGCCGCAGTCGCGGCCGTTCAACGGTTCACGGTTGACTTAAGTTAGTACCGGCGGCCGCCCGGGGCGGCCGCCGGTTCGGTGAGCGGCGGCCCGGCTTTCCGGACCGGCGTCACGCGGACGGTCGGGCAGCTTTCTATCCGACTGGATAGAGTGCGGCATGCGCTCCGTAGCCGCGCAAGGTTCATGCCGCATCAGCTGCAGCTTTTAAAGGGAGCGATTCATGTTTGGTGTACCTCGAAATCAAGTCTTTTTGTATATCACTGAGCCAGCGATCACGACCTATCCACGGCATTCCAGCGGTCCAGCTCTAACACCATACCCCCACCCTCCATTTGCCGGAACTGCCAACGACTACCCTTACACCACTCTAAATAGTACCCACCCCTTTCTCAGCAATTTCTCTCTAATCAGGAAGTACCGGTCCAGTTCATTTACCTGCGCAGGCCTCCTGCAGGGGGGTTTCACCTGAGATCCCCAACCTCTACATCAACCACCCCACCCTCAACTTCCCTGGACCACCCCCTCTTTTCCCAGGTTTTGCTTCCCTCAACGTAAAAGGGGGGAAACAAGGTCCAGAGGTCACCCTACCACCTACCATGACCACCCCACCCCCATCGTGCGGACGCAAGCGTCCTAGCATCCCCACCCTTCAATTTCCAAAAGGGATATAGAAAAATCCACCCCCTGTGATCGATTTTGTACCTGCCCCTTTTGACTACCCCCTATATTCCAGCAAAATGACCACCCGACCCCTTCCTTCCCTTGTATGTGCTTCAAACCTCATCCAAATCTCCTCAATCCCACCTAGAAGGATAATTCTTCCCGCTCTACTCGTGTCCCCTGCCCTCCTTCGTTGCCCCTCCTTCTTTCATGTTCGTTCCATTCTCAACCTCTCAGGAGACCAGAGAAGCTAGAGAGAGGACAAGGACGTGGGAGACCATGGAAAGAAGTAGTCATACACTCAGTTGAATCGATCAGAGCAAAGTTCTACAGTTGCGAGAAGTTTGAGTTGATATAATATTAGCTAATCTGACGTAGACAAGAGACCGAGTCGAATTGGTCAGTGCTGATGGGACTAAACGAATGAGCAAAAACGGCTGTTGTGGTTTTGTTGGCCACAACAACACATGTCGAACCTAGCAAAGACTTCATTCTCAATGTGAACAAAAGTTGAAAAGTTTGAGGAGAAGCAATCATCCGCAGGATAGAGTACTCGACTGGATTAGATAATCAGAAGACCAGATCGAATGTCCATGTGGCTTCTTGCTCACCAGCTTCTTTTCAGATGCAGAACAACAACAACAACAATTCAAATAGGCTGTCAAACTATTGGTACATCGAAGCAGGATGGAGGAACGGCATGGCGAACGCAAGGGACTTAGGGATGGAGTTCTACAGCCATGCGACGTCATCAAGCTTCATTGACGATCCTTTCTTGCCACCTGGCGCAAACATACGGATGCCGACACATCAAACAACTGCCCTCGACGCCTCCCGCTTGTTCCAGACAACTGACAGATTTGCGATGATCAGCAACGACAAGAGCATGCAGAGTCAGATGAAGTTGCAAGCGAGCAACTTTTCTGGTGACATCTCGCTAGCTGGAGAAGGGCCTTCTGTCCTCAAGAGGTTCAAGCCTGATACTACTCCCCGTGCTCGCGGGGTCGACCAGGATCGGGTCTTGACGGACAGCAGTCGTTCGTCTCTGTCTGCCAGCTCTAGTTGTGTCTCGCCCATCTCTTGTCCCAGCCTCTCCTCCATCATCACGAGCAATCGTTCCTCGTCCCCCCTCTGGTCCATGCCCTCAGGAACGGGGGAGCAGAAGCTGGAATCCGTCCATTCCTTCTCGGACGTGAACAATGACTTGGGTGTCGGCGTGAGCCACATACGGCAGCGGGAGGGAGCAGGTGTCTCGGACCCGTTCCAACCAGCCTCAAGCAAGGCAGGAGGGGAGGAGGTAGGCAAGGAGGGGAGCGATGCTCCGGCGGTTGACCCGGAGGTCGATGACTCGGATTTGACGATGGGGCCGGGAGATCCCTGGACCTTCAGTGCTTCTTCTTTCACATCTCGCACATCAGAAAACAAGAGGAGATATGAACCCTTCTAGGAGCCTCGTGTACATCATTTCAGGAATATTCATTATCTTGTATATACAGGTATAACATAGTTTCATCTCAATGTTGTAAGAAAATTCTTTGTAGTCTTGCTGAGTTTAGAAATGAATAAATGAGTCTTTCCGTCATGGGGATTTTGTCTTCTATCGCGTTTTGTTCACATCTACCCGGCATACAGACCTGACAGCTGTCTCGGCAATATCCATCATCTTATCATCGTCTGGAGGTACGACGATGTGCAGCGCTTTGATGTTGGACGACGCTAGCAAGACAGTCAGGCTGAGGGAGGAAGCACGAAAAGGAAAGGAAGAAGACGAAGAAGCCGGCAGGACCTCGTATCTCCTCCCACAGGCAGCGCATAACAGCAGTCGATCGGATCATGAGCTTCTCATTTCTGCTCAAGTTTCCTGTCGCAACCCGTCATTGGTTCCTCCTCTTCATCCTCCTCTCCTACTCCCTTCCTTTCCCTCCCATTTCCCTTCCGTAAACCCTAAACTTCTGTCCCTCGTAGCCTCTTCCTCCTCCCCTACAAGTGACTCGCCCTTACCTTCCATCTCAGCACTTCCGCTCAAGCCCTCAGCAAATGCCGGAGATGCTTCGGCGCTGGTCTCGGTGAGGAGGAGAGGGACGGCAAGTCCTGTAACCGAGTGCCTAGCTGCTGCCTGCACAACCGACCGCAACCCAGCAGACACTCGGCTGTCCGGGTTCACGGGGTGAGGAACGCTCTCGACCACGAGGTGGAAGGCGACGTGGGCAGCGACCAAGTTCGTGTGCCATGTTGAGCACCATTGACCGACGTCGAGGAAGGTTGTTTCTTTGCGTCTGCTCCGGATGCTTTCCAGCTGGAGGAAGGTGAGACGAAGCAGGCAATCGGAGGTTGATAAGAAAGACGTGGTGAGTAGAGGTGTAGGAGATCAGGAGTGAGATAGACGAACAGGTCCAGGAGCAGCAGGAGCAGCAGGAGCAGCGAAGGATGGGAAGGAGGCAAAGGAAATCAGGTACGGACTGGGCATGATTCGAACGAGGAAGGATACTTGTGCGGGGAGGTCAGGGGCGAGGAGCTCAGCAGATGAGCAGCATCCTTCAACGAAGCTCGCCGCCGTGAAAGGCCTTGGTGACGCCTCCGTCAGAGGAGAGGAGATTCGGGGGAGGTGTACCTTGTGGCGGAGGAAGAAGGGTGAGCGATGGGAATGACGAGCCCTAAGAGGTTGTCCCCAGCAATGCCCCGCATGACAGCCTCTGTCCTCCGCTTGCCCCCTGAGGGAGGGCCGGTGCAGTACTCCAAGATCCTGCCCTGCCGTACCTGTATCCTCACCTTCTTCCTCAGCTGGTTCGTTCCCACCCACGAGACCAGGTCAATGGCGCCGCGAGGGCGACTAGCCTTGGTCGACGCCAGCCTGCCGTACATGGACCACAGCCCCTTGGATGTCTCCTCCTCCTCTCTTCCCGCCCCCTTCTCGCCTCCTCCGAACACTTCGTTCCATGCATCCATCGGGTCCTCGTGCGCAGTCAAAATCTCCCCCTCGTTGGGACTCGCAGGGTTCGTCGCCTCCTTCTTCATCCCCCCCTTGGTCTCCTCTACACTCTCCCGTTGGATCACATTCATGTAGGAGGAAAAGTCGTTCCTCTGCACTTCCTGCATCTTCGACAGAGACTTGCGGTATTCCTTTCCTGCCAACTTCTTCTTCTCTCTGTACCTGCATCAAGGAAGACGCGCCAGAGCTCATCAGAGTCCAGCACGGGTATCATCGATCATCACCTTGTCTTCAACGCCTCCAGCTGCTTGTTCACCTCGTCTTCATGCATGAAAGCGCCTCGCAAAACAATACTTTGATGCTCTCTCTCATATTCTTTCTCACACCCCTCCATTATCTCCATCCTTCTGCTGGCAAGAGCCATCCCGTCCTCCCAGAACACCCGCATCAGGTCCAAGACAGGTTTGCTCGTGGACGCCTCTCGCATCAGCATGCTGAACCTCTCGATCGGGCTCACCTGAATCTCTTCCTTTGCGATCGAGATCCGGCACTGGTAGCTGGAGTTGACGAACGACATCCCATAGACGCTCGTCATCTTGTCGACCAATGCAGGCACGTCCTCGGGTGATAGTAGAAGGCCATCCTTTTGTTCTTCTTCCCCCTGTCCTGCTGCTGCTGCTGCTGCTGCTGCTTGATTGATTTCTGCGCGTTCTGCTCCAAGCTCATGTCCCGCCTTCGATTCCCTTCCGGAGCGATTCAGAAGCTTGCTTGCGATGACTAAGAAGGAATGCCTCCTCCACTCGGGCAGCTGTTCAGATTCGAATATTTCCAGCATCACTCTTTCTTTCTCTTCCTTGCTCAGACAAGACGGAATGCTCACATCGATCTGATACTCGCCTTCCCCCCCATCGTCCACTATCAAGGTGAAGTTCTCGCATACATCCTGCGAGTCCTCCATGTCTGGAGACAGCTCCTCGACTGAAGGATCAACACAAGCGCATCAGTAGATTGTCATGGCACATCTCCTTGTGCTTTTTAAAGTTCAGATTTAAAAATACCCCGGCAGTGCTGGCCCGGCGCCGGACTCCCGAGTCCGGAGCTCGGCGGCGGCCGCGCCGCCGGCCCGGCCGCGCACGGCCAGTCACTGTGCGCTGCCGCAGGCTGCGGCGTCGGACGCCGCGGCGGCAGGCTGTCAGAGTACCGTGTCCCTCCCGGGCGCGGGGCTCGGCCCGGGCCCGGCCAGCCCTGCGTGACGGTGACGTGACCCCGGGCCCCGCGGCACTGCCGGGCCGCCCGGCGCCGAACGGTTCAAACCGGCCGGGCCGGGCGGGTGTGTCACCGCCCGACCGTACGGTGACAAGAATGCCGCAGTGCAGTGCCGACGCGAGTACGGTCACCGTACGGAGCCTGAGGCTCCGAGCAGACTCTTAACTTGCCTGAGTTGCCGCGGCCAGTTGGGACCAAGGCCCCGGACCCGTACTACGGTACCGTCGGACCGTACGGTACTCTCTGCGGCCCCCCCGAGGAGGTGCAGTGACTCAGTCACGGCGGAGACTCTGGCAGCCTGTGAGTACTGACAGTGCAGTGCCACGGTCGGAAAGGTTCCGAACGGTTCCGCCGTCCCCGCCGCCAACTTTCACTAATCTTCCGCTAGTCCACTGCGGCGCCGGGGAGTCAAAGCGTCCAGATTCACCATCTGATTTTAAGATCACAATGGTGAATCACCATCTGATGAAAGTTTAAGATCACAATCGGACCACCAAGAAGGACATGCCTCTCATCAGCCGATATTCAGCAAGCGAGGCCCACGGTCTCTAGTTCACGGTTGGCACGTTGATTTTTCTAGCCATTACAATCAAACTTAGTGCGATATTTTTCTTCTCTGTTGTGTACTTGTCGCAATATTTGATATCTGCTATTGACCAAGTTATCATCTGTGCAAAACACATGCTCAGATATTGAGCTGGCACAAGGGATTTTTCCATCTCGTTTGCTGCAAACAACTTTCGACCAGACCTCAGTGCCAAGTTTTGTTTGTGGGCTCCAGCTTGGGGAACTGCCCAGCAACTTATCGCAGCTATCATGGACCTGTCTTATCACCTGGAAGAGTGGCAGACAGCGATGCGTGGCGACTAGCAGCATGGCCCGGAAGCAGAGCTCTACGCTCTCTCCATGGCCGTCTACGATGTTTTGGGATCTTCGCAATCTGGTTCAAGAGCTGCGCATTGCTCTTTCAGCTGCATTCTATTATCTACGTGGATAATGCGGCGGTAATTCAATTTTCTGAGTCAACAAGGGCAGATAACGTCACTTCGATATACGGCTCAGTTCTATTATGTGCGTGAAAAAGACGGTTCAGGAAGGCATCATCGAGATATTTCATATCATAGCAGTACCCAAGGTATCCTCCCGGTTCACCGCAGACCTCATGATGAAGGTTCATCCTCGAGCAACCTTCGGACGCAGGTTTGAAATCAGGGACCCGAAGAGATGTCGATTGAGAACTTTACGGAGCTTCAGCGTCGTCGCACCCGGGCCTGAGACAGTGACCATCAACATCACTGGCCGGGCCGATCAGCCAGCCGACTCGACTTGCGCAGCGGCTTCAACATTGAATGACGAAGCAGATGCTTTTGAGGAAGACTCTGAAGGGCTCACAGGTCCCAAGATAAACAAGATCGAAGTGGAGACATCAAGATCGATGAAGCCCGCTGATGAATGGACAGCTTGTGGAACCATCGTCAAGAAGAATATGCAGATCAAGATGTCAAGACCAAACTTGACTCCGAGAAGGGTGGCAAAGTGCAACTGTCTGAACTGACGAAATCCTTTTTGGGGGAGAACAAGGTATGATGCGCTGACAAGAACGCGAGATAACCAGTGCACTGAGGGAAGAGTCACACCTGTATGTTTGTAGCAAGCTCTTGTTAACATGAAGTTTGCCCTCGGATCTTCATTCTTAAGCTCCCTGCATGCCTACCTCAGGAAGTACTTGTTGATTTCTACACTGGGACTCCGTGACTGGCTGAAGTGCCCTCCGAGGCTCGGAACTACCGGTACCCCCCGGCGAGTGAAAACAAGTCGGAGACAACCCCCCGGACACGTTACAAGTCACCGTACTAGTATTCTCTATTGACTGAAAAAGAAAGACACCGTACTACCTTGATTCCGGCTCTTCCGAACGTCACACCGGTCATTCCATTTATAAGTCACCTCACTGCACTAACCGGTACACTATCAAGTTCGGGACTACCGGGAGGGTGTGTGAGTACCCCCTGGTTGCCCCTGCCGTGAAAGGGTCACTGACTAAGGTGACAGTGAAGATCACGGGGTTTACTTGGGCGAAAAAAACAAAATGATTGCCCTGGGTATGACCCACCCGAAACAATGTGGGGAGATGGGGGGGTGACATTCGGCTGATTGATCTTGAGATTTTATTTTATGTTCAGGAACATGACGGAAGTATATTGCATAATTTAAAAACTTTCAGATTAATTTTAAAATTTTATCGATGATTTGGGTGTGGACTGTGACCAAAGACATGCTATGGCATTTGGTTGAGTCGAACAGTGGCTAGGCAAGGGCTTGTGAACGAGAGAGGAAGGGCAGGGAAAGGCAAGGCAAAGAGGAAGAAGACAAATCAGATGAGGCGATGAAGTCCTTCCTGATCAGAGCAGAGATCAATGTCGGGTAGAGAGAGGGTAGGAGGAAGATCGGTCATGCAAAGAGGTCTGGCAAGAACTGCACCTATAAGTCAAAACTCGTCGCAAAGGATGGAGATTGGCTACAGAGAGGGTCAACGGATAAGATTTGAGAATTCCAGACGAAAAAGATGCTGATGTGATTGTTTTCATGTTGATATGGGCAAGTGCATGCTGGTACAGCCTTCACAAGACTAATCTTGGTTTTCTCTCATTCCAGCAATACAGTTGTCTTACAATGCATTCTTGTTTTGTTATGTTTGAAGAAGCAAGTGTTTTGTTATGAGAATTTGGACCCTGAGCCTGAGAGTGCAACACTCATTGACTTTCACACAGTTGGAGCAACCTTCGGGCAATATAGGCTCTCTAACTGCGTTTCCGAGACTAAGCGGCAGAGGGGCTTGTTCTTTGACGACAGGCGAAAAGCTGACTCATGCAGAGATCTTTCAACTTGGGTGTCAGAACTTTCCATCAGATCTTGTTCACGTGCATCGGGTTGACGCTTCTTGCTCATGCTTGGGGAAAGGAGCAGTTGAACATAGAGGGAACCTGGCTTGCAAACATCTGCAATGAGACAAATTTTGCTTTGCCGTTCGTCCTGGGTGAATTTTCTGCTTGCCTGCAAGAGTCCACGTTCTCAAACATTTCTTGTGTGCAGGCAAAACGTATGAACACCTGCTGGGCCCTGCCGTCCTCGAAGATTCGAATTTGCTGCTCCGAATGGAGCTTGAGCTCAAGACCTTGTGGGGATCTCCTGTCAAGGTGACTACTCTCATGACCAGAACAATCACATCCAATCATGATGACGTACTCAACAGGATTCAGTGTACGCGCCGAACAATGATGAGAAGAACAACAGTCTTGATGTCGAGGCTTGCAGATTAATGGCCCTTGAGATCAACTCGAGGGTTGACATACGGAAGAAGGTCCGGTGGCAGCAGGTCGCAGCCTGTGAGCTCTGCCGTCCTGATGTCGCGGAATGGATCCGGAAGGAGGCAGGAGAAGCTGTAATTCTCCGGCATCTGGCGAGCTACGCGGCCCTGTACACCTCCTACTCCATCGATCTCATATGCCATGCGCTCGACGAGGTTGGGCTCCGCAGGTACCTGACGACAAGAGAGTCCAATGAGTCTCTGCCGATATCAGGCGCATCTGCCGAGCTGCTGGTGGGTGTGGAGCCGTCGAGGTGCTCGGCAAACTCCTGGCAGCTCTGCTCAGAATCGGCTGGTCATGGAGGAAAGATACAAGGAGAGGGGAGGAGTGAAAGTTACCAGAAGGAGGTCTACCGGGCCAAGAAGATCTTGCTGAGCGATCTCAACACATACCACCGCAAGGTCGCACGTCAGTACGCGACGATTCTTGGGGGGGAGGTGTTGACGGACCACCTGCACGTCCTGGAGGAATTGTTTGAGAAGGGAGACTCGCCCAGGAATGTTTTCAAGTTCCTCTTGGAGAACTTTGCGAACGTGGTCAAAGACAACACGGCGCAGGCGAGAGAGCGGGCCATGCAGTACGTGCACGAGTCGTTCCAGCAGGTGCTGCTGCGGGATGCTGATCCTGACGCCCTCGAAGTCTACTCCGAGCTTCTGGTGCAGGGGACGCACGAGCGAGAGCTTCAATGCATCCTCAAGCGCTCCGAGGAATTTCGGTCGCTCTGCATTGACGGCAACGCGGTGAAGTGCGACGAGGCGATTCGGCTTGTCTCTCTTCAGTATCACGAGGTTCTCAACCGACCGCCTGACCCCCGTGGCCTCTCGCGATATGCTCGCGAGGTAGTAATGGGATACTTGACTGCCGACGGCATCCGCGACGACCTGGAGAGCAGCTCTGAGTTCCAAGCAGGACCTGGCATGCTCCGCAGGGTCTCCATGATTGCCAGAAATATCTCCGAGCAACATGAGCGCTGCTTGAAGATCTGTTGCCCCTCCCCTTCACCCTCCTCCTCCTCCTCCTCCTCCTCCTCTTCATCCTCTTCATCCTCCTCCTCCTCCTCCTCTTCATCCTCCACCCCAAGCAAGATCTGTGCCAAGAACTGCAAACACCTAAAGAAGCTGAGCAGAGGCAGGTGCTCGCGAGAGCCCAAGGACCTGATCACGTGGGTCGAGTCCGTCCTATGGGGGAAGCGACGGCTGCACAACTTCTTCAAGGCAGACTTGAGCAACCTGACGAGGTATCAGGTCTCGTCCAGGCTCGTCGTTCGCAAGTTTCTCGATGTGTTGGGGCGATACCCTGACATGCCCGCCATGCTCAACTTTATCCCCAAAGTCGCCAGGGGTGAGATGAACGTGACGGACCTGACGAGCACCTTGGAGGCGAGCGACGAGAGGTCTCAGAAGTGGATCCAGCCGAGGCAACCGAAGCAGCTCGGCGAGCTGATCAAAAGAGCTGAGATGATCGCTGGGCTCCTAGTGGAGAACGGGATCGAGCTCACGGACGTAGCGCACTGTTTCACGATCGAGGAGGACGGGGCTGAGAGAAAGGTGACCATGAATGTTGTCCCGTCCAAGTCCTCCTGCAGGAAGGTCGGCAAGGTGCTTTGGAGCCTCCAGACTCTGTGGAACGCCAAGGGTCCGGTGCTGGGGAAGAAGGATGCTCCTGAGATTGACAAGCTCAGCCCCATCGCTGTCTTGCTGCAAGAAGATGACAAGGACCTATGGAAGATGATTGAAAGCCTCGGCAGCATTGCCGGCATCCAGCACTCAGTCGTCATCGTTTTCTCGCTGGGGTATGTCAGCACTGACTCTCTCGACAAAATGAAGGGTATTGACTTCGCCCGAATCCGAATTCTATTCCACCCGACCCGACAAGATCTGATCCTGCAAGACCCCGACGTGGCTCAGAAGGTGACAGGCCTGCTGGACTCCTGCTGCTGCCGTTTGCTGACTCGCCCGTTTCCAGCTGCACTGGAGCTGGCTGCAGGAGATGCTCTTCGAGAACATCTCAGAGACAAGGAGCTGGACGGGGGACGTGGTTACCGTCTTCGGGGTGAAGGCGCTGACCTCCGACTTCCTCCGCATCCTCGAGGCAGCGAGAGTCTTCCAAAAGACCTTCTGCCCCACCTGCTGGAGCATCGCCATGGACGCGGGATGTGACGAGCGGCTGTCGACCGAGGATGAGGACAACATGATCTGCGTCAACCATGGCAAGCTCGGCTCAACCATCGCCTTCAACTCCAGCATGTGAGCTTTTTGTGCTGAAGGCTGTCTCTTGCTCTTCCTGCCTTGCTCCTCGCTCGCTCTCCTGGCCACTTGCTCGCCGACCCTCACGCGTCTCAGGTACGAGAAGATCAGCAGGGAGAAGCTAGAGCTCATTCCGACCTCGTGGAACTTTTCCCTCTACTACCTGATGCAGGTCGACACGCGGCCCGCAATCAGATGTCACTGACATGAACTTGTCAAGTTGGACAAGTTGAGCTCCAAATCCATCGGACCTGCAGTACCAAGAGTGCATGACATCTCCTGCTTGAAAGGTTTAGAGCTGAACCCTTCATCCTCCTCTGTCTCCTCTCTGTCTCCTCTCTGTCTCCTTCTCTTCCCCTTCCCCCATGCTTCTCTTCCTCGTTCTCCCCGCCTCTTTCTCTCACCCTTCCTCACCCTTTCGCCCCCTCGTTAATCCTTGATCACCTTCATTCTTCTTCAATCCATTTTCCTGTCTCGTGTCATCTGTCCTGCTGTCCTCCTCTCCTCTCCCTTTTCTCTCTCCTCTTCCTCCTCTCCCTCTTCCTCTTCCTCGCTCACTTGACATCTCAGACATTACCGACTATCTTGAGCTGCACCTGCAGTACTTCAAGCTTGGTTTCCATACCAGTCGTTTCGACGCCAATGCATTATGGAGAGGAGGAGAATAGGGAGAGGAGGAGAATAGGGAGAGGAGGAGAATAGGGAGAGGAGGAGAATAGGGAGAGGAGGAGAATAGGGAGAGGAGGAGAATAGGGAGAGGAGGAGGCCTTCTGGCGTATCTGAAGTTGATGTATCGGCAGAAGGAAGCGGCAGGAGCGGAGCAGCGCGAGAGCTCAATCTTTCTCCCTGGCGTGGGTTTCGTCTCGCTAGCGTGAGCAGACATGAACGATATTCTTTAGCTCTGGGGCACAGCCCGAGGGCCTCCTCCTCGAACCCTTGTGATGATGCGTGTAGAAACAGATAAACCCTGTATCAAGTACGATAGTGAAGGTCACCAGTGACTTCAAACGTCGACTCGTTGATCGCCTCGTGGCTTGCTCTGCGCTCGTTACTCTCTCAGTCTCTTGCCTCATCAGCAGCGTCCGACCGTCTTCTTCGCTCGTCGCCATGCCAGCCCTCCTGGCTGGTTCACTTCGGGCCGGAGTTCGGCCCGGCCGAACGGCCGTACAGTACGGTCCGTCGCGTAACTTTGAAGAATAAACTTTGCAACGTTGAAAGTGTCAACGTTTAGATCAAAGTTTCCAACTTGCAAAGATAGCTGGAATCGGGGTGAAAATGCTGGTGAAAATGGCGAGTAGGATCAAGAAGTAGAGGAGGATGAAGGAGGAGGAGGAGGAGGAGGAGGAGGAGGCAGCTGAATCTCTCAGCGCGCATGCTGCTTGTCTCAAGCTTCAGATTCTTTCACGTCAGTTTCTCTGTCGCCAGCATGTCAGGCAGCTCAGAATGTCGATGGATCGAGCGTGGCGGAGCCGCCACGAGCCCTGCGACGTGCAAGTGAGTGCTGCAGGAGACACGTGGGCAGACATCCGATGGAGCATGCCAGCAGGAGTTGGCTTCATGAGCAGGAAGCGAGAGCATGGCATGGAGGGGGATGGCGCAGCGGGTGGGAACAGGAGGAGAAGTTCGAGGTACGTTCGCGTCAGCGTGCATGGGACGTTCGAGGTGAGCGTGGACGGAGAGGTTCGTGACCGGGTACCATGGGAGGAGGCGGCGACAGGGCTGGGGGAGGGCGACGCCAACGACTGCATCCAGTACTGCAAGCACCGGCTGACAAATCTCCCCAAGCTCAAGGCCATGGAGGTGAAGATCAGGTTTGTTCCTGCTCCCTCCCCGATGAGCCCTGCCCTCTCCATGCTGGATGATGCCGGGCAATGGACATCGCCGCTTCTCTCCTCCTCTCCTCCTCCCTCCTCGCCTTCCGAGTACCCCCGGGCCCTGTGCGGTCCCCTCCCCCTGATCACAGGCTGGAGCAAGAGCCTGACGGTTTGGACCAAGGGGATGCATGCAGAACGTATACACAAGCTGAAGGTGGGGAGAGGAGGACAGAAGAAGGAAGGAGACAGTGCTGATCCGAACTCTGCCAGGACCTGCTGAGGCAGGAGGAGGAGGAGGAGGAGGAGGTGATGTGACGCCTGTCCTGCTCCGTGTTTCTCATGCTTGCTGCTCAAGGATGCTACTTCTTTGTCCTCTCCCTCCGAGGACGATTCCATTCGCAGAACCTTGTCCTCCTCCAGCAACCATGCTGCCGTCCGCATGATGGGAGGCAGCTTGCTCCTCCACGTGGCTGCGACCTGACCTGTGCGCAGGATCGACGGTTTCCGCTCCTGAGCGAGGAAGGATGAAGGAGACGAAGGGGGAGAAGTTCTTCGAGCTGGACTGGAAGGCTGCGAGGGTGAAGCAGGCGAAGTTTGTGTTCGACATGGTGTACGAGAGGAAGCGAGCGGGAGGGAGGGAGGAAGTCAACGCGAGCGTTCACCAAGACCGCCTACTACAGGAGGAGGACATCATGGAAGCGATGACCTGCCTTGGGGTCGACCTGCCTCGCTCCCAGGTGTCGAGGATGATGAGCGAGTTTGATGGCGGAGAGGAGGAGGGAGTTGACGCAGAAGCGTTCTGCTGGATGATGGACCTCTGCCCCTTCCCCGGGAGGAGGAGGAGGACGATTCAGCGCAGGCACTCCATCCGGAGGACGTTCTCGCGCGCTGAGAGCGTTTCCTCCTCCCTGTCCTCGAACATGTTCGAGCGAACACCGTCAAACATGTTCGAGCGAACACCGTCGAACATGTTCGAACGAACACCGTCAAACATGTTCGAGCGAACACCGTCGAACACTTCAGAGCAACAGGTGACGGCTCCTGTGTCGGATGGGGAGGAGGCTGAAGATGTTGGAGCAGGGAATGTTCTTTTCCCGCGTATCGAGTATTGTCGAAAGAGGAGGAAGAGCAGGAAGAGGGAGGGAGGAGGAGGAGGAGGAGGAGGAGGAGGAGGAGGAGGAGGAGGTGCGGTCCATTCGCTCAGTGTTAATGGAGCAGCATCTGAGTCAAACTCTTATCCTCGGGAATCTCCCAGCAGGTTGAACTCAAGAGAGGAGGAGGAGGAGGAGGAGGAGGAGGAGAGGAACTGACTTGTTCCGACGTGTTAGTCGGAAGCTGATGCTTGACACGGACCATCGCGAACGAAACCAACTGGAAACGGAGGATCGTTGCACGGCCGGCTTACGAGTACTCAATACTCTTCCCTCATCACCTACTATTTGGCCTTCGGGTCCTCTGGCGAATGAAGTTCTCGTAAATGAACTCTGAAGCGAACCTGTCTTGGAAGAAGAGTCGGGAATAAACTAAAGAATAGGGCACCACTCGGATAATGCAAAAAAACATATCTCCGGGAGGAGTTGTGATTTGAGATTGCCCCCTGAAGTTGAAATGATTTATTTATATGAAACGATGCGAAATATATCATTCAAAGTGAGATTGACTGCCTATTACAATAGTTTTATACACCCATTCCTCCGTGCCCTTCCCCTCTCCTTCTCTC